>NC_139006.1:52330734-52484397 GCF_964374135.1 Grampus griseus
GCGGGTCCCTTCAGCACACAGGCCTGCACACAGGAGCCCGAGCAAACCTCAGAGGGGTCTGCTTCCTGGGGGCCGGGTGCTTGTTTGAGCAGCGCTAAGGAGAGAGGGAGCAGGCTGGGGGGAGGCTCGTTTAAAGACGCTGCCACAGGGATGAGAAAGTTCCTGCCCCCCCAGGCCCTTTCCAAACCTGAGCCTCTGCCCTGGCCTGCAGACCCCACCACTGGGTCCCCAGCACCCAAATCTGTGAACGTGTAACTCTCTCCAGGACACCGTGGGGTATGAGGGACAACAGGAGGCTGGGCTGTGTCCCAGGGTCTGGTGGGACCCAAACTCTCGTCCAGCCATTGCTCAAGGGCCATGCCTACCCTCAGATGCTTCCTCACCCTGACCTCCTGGAGGACTGGCTCTCTGGGCCTCTGGAAGAATCTATGATTGGCTCTGGGGACTCCATGTGAGAGGTAGAGAGATGTAGGGGTGACCCCTCCTTCTGACAGTGTGAGTGTGTGTTTACCCTGGGTTTTCTGAAGTCTCAGGGCAGGATCCTGACCTCTCCCTCTCCTTGCTGGAATTGCCCCTTCCTCTCTAGTCTCACCATCACTGCCCGAGTTTCGCTCCTTATTGCCCCACACCTATGCCTGATTCCACCACTCAACTGCTCAAAGACATGCTATGGCTCCCCAGTGCCAGAGGATTAGCTCTAAATTCTCCAGCTTGGCATTCATGGTCCTTTGTGGTCCGGTCCCAGTGACTTTCCCAGAATGACTGCTTCCTCTAACCCTGTTCATACCTTCTGCTCCAGCCAGGCTGGGCCATGGCCTTACACTCTCTGGGGACCCAACCACCACAGACCACAGCATATTCTGAGAGACGCTGCCCAGGGAAGGCACCAGGGCACTGTGTCCCTTGCTCAGCTCCTCTGTGCCCTGGGGCCTTGGGCTGTGCAAACTGCAGGAAGCTTCAGCTCCCCTCATCCCAGCCTCTGGGTGAGAATATGCAAAGCCTTTGATCTCTCTCCTCAGACCCTCACCCGATCCCCAGTCAGTGTTCTTCCAAAGCAGACAGTACTACTTCCTGAAGCAAGAGAGACAAGGATGGAGAGAGAGAACAGACAAGAGAGACCCCCAGACCCTAACTCCCAAAGCTGACAAGTTGAGGGCCCACTAAGGTTCCCGGCTCCCTGCCCAAAAGTTGCCATCCTAGAAAGCTTCTCTGGGCATACAGCCCTTTCATTCCTCCTTCTGAGGGACCAGCTACCCCACTTTCCTGAGCCCAAGGAGAAGCAGGAGAGGATGGCTGTCTCTCTCTGTCCCGGGTGGGGCTGTCTTCCCAGGGTTATATGCTAATGGATTCATTCTGCTGCTCTGAAGCAGAGGTGGAGGGTTCCAGTCTTCCCACCTGCACCGTCCACCTTGGTCTTGGACGTTATTGGAACAATTACACTTAGAAGGTGTGTGGCAGGGTGGAGATGCCATACATCTGGGATTTCTCCACACGCAGGAGGAACTGCGGAACCCAGACGCACTTTGAGGCCATCTGGCCTCTCTGTGTCCTGACCATACGTCCTCATTAAATGACCCCAACTCTGAAGTGTCCAGTTCATCTATGTACAGTAACTTCACCACCACAGCGGCCACGCATCCCTTGTATAGCAATGAGAAAGTCAGCATGCTTTCAGTGTTTACCCAAAATCTGACTACCAGTAGCTTCCATAAGTGGTCCTAATTTCATCCGTTGGAGCCCCAGGAAACAAGCCTTTTCTGTGGAACTACCCTTGCATGACCATTTTTCCCAGTTGGCCCTCCCTCGGCCTAACAGTGCTGGTTCCTTAAACAATGTCATGTGTCATGTATGTAAATTCTTCCATGTCTTGCCTCATGCCTCTGAGCACACCCAGTGTTTACCAGCCTCTCACCGGGCCCCAGACCTGGCTCAACAGCACAGAGCAGAGCTGGACCACGACTTCCTCCTTCCGGACGCTGCACTTGTCTCAACACAGTCTCAGGGGCACCTGGGTTCCAGGGCAGCCGAGTTATACTGGAGATTCCCACTGAGCTGCCAAAGCTGCTGGAAGCTGCACCTGCTCCTTTCCGTGTGTCTTTAGTTAGAATGTCAGCTCCAGTGAAAGGCCCCGAATTTCTCCCTATTGAACTTGATTTTGTTGGACTCTACCCATCACTTTCATCTGCAGAGATATTTTTGCATTCTTATTCTGTCATCTAATGGAAATACCTTTCCTCTCAGTTTTAAGCCACCTGAAAATTTGGTCAGTCTGACCGATACATCTACAGCCAAGTCATTGATGACAATGCGGGTCAGGCCAAGGCCAAGGCCAGAGGCAGCCGCTTCATCTTGGAGACCTCTCCCTGGGTTGTTACCCTCCTAATTGCCATGGTGCCCTAGTGACAGGTCTTCAACCAATTCCAGACTATACTTTGTCAATTGCCCACAAGATTCCTCATGAGAAAACTGGCTGAGGCTCCCCCAACTCAAATTGACTTGTCTGCAAAGGAAACAAATTGTCTGGCCTGGCTTCTTGGGCGGTCTTCGGTAGCTCCAAGGTCCACCACATATTCGTCTAAGCTATCAGATGCCACCTCTTCTAGAATCTTTCTGAGGGGTGACATGTACACACTGGTTTGTTGCTTGAGGAACCACCCTTCTCTTTGGTGGAAATCAGACTTACATCCGCCTCGCTCCACCTCTCGGCATCTTTCCCACTTGCCATGATTTCTCAGAGATCATTAACCAAGAATTCAGTCAACAAATATTTACTGCCCATGCTAGGAACAGGCAGTGTAAAGCCGAAAAGTTCATGGTACCAGGCCTTGGTTGTACCAATGTCCTGGGGTGCTCTGCAGGTCCTTTGGGGCCTGATTACTGACCAGAAGCCCTGGGACCCTGGCCTCTGAGGGTGCGTATGGCCCCTCCTGGGGAGGGCTTTTTGTGGACATCTCATCCAACATCCCCTTTTCTTGAGGTCTGTGGCCGCGCTTGTCCTGATAGAAAGATCCCTTATCCCATGCAGTCCTCACCCTGAACAGCTAGAGACCTCTCATGATCTGCATGCAGAAAAGCTCCTTGAGCAGTGCCAGGATCCTAGTACAGGTTTTCTTGGTTTGTTGCTGGGTTGAGAGGACAGGAGAGGAGAGTCCTGGTCTTGCTACCAGGAGCTGGGATCTTGGAAGCTGGGAGGGAGCAGTCAAGGCCCTCTGCTACCCCCAGTGAGGGTGACCACTCACGGGCCCAGAAAGGAATAAGAACAGAGCCAGGGAGGGCTTGGGGCAGTCCTCAAGCAGTGCCAGGCCCTGGGGGTGGCATCGAGGGTGACTGAGACATCCGCCCGATTCAAGGGCTCAGAGAGAACAAGGCTCTGGGGCCAGAGAGGTCACAGGACTGGCCTGGGGACAGACACCGTTCAGACCCTTGGAAGCACGTGTTTCTTTTACTTCTTTCTTTTCCAGTGTGCAGCTGGAGCTTGGTAAAAGCAGCATAAACAGTAGATCCTTAGAAAGAGAAGCGTTCTCTCTGTGGCAGGGTCCTGCTTAGGCAACTGACCGGGACGGTCTGTTGAGGGCTGGGGTGGGGGATGTGCTGAGGCCGAAAGCAAGAGCCCCGAGTATCAGAAGGTTTCAACCAAGGAGACTCAACAGACAACACACACTTTACTCTCCCTTTACTGGACAGTCTAAGGTGCGTCACTGTCTCCTTACATCTCACAGCAAGCCAGGAAGACAGGGGAAAAGATGACTCCATTTTATAGGCGGGGATGCCTTGGTGGCCCTGAGAGACTGAGGCCAGATTGGACCCCACCTGGTAAGTGGTGGCAGAGCCTCAGTGTACCTCATACGCTCCACCCACCCACTGACCAGAGACTGCAACAGCCCTGGACCTGGCCCGGACACCGAAGAGCCATGTGAGGGGAATAAACACTCACGAGGCAGAGCCTCTTGCTCCTGGAGGAACTTAGTTGGAACAAAGAATGTTGTTACAGTAACAGTGATGATTAGTTACCGGTGATCAGCAGATCTGAGTATTTACTCATTTGATTTTCACCACAATCCTGTGAGAGCAGCACTTAGAATCATCATTTTACAGATGAGGAAACTGAGGCACAGAGAGGGTCCGTAGCGTGCCCAAGGCCACCCAGCCCCAGGGCCCACTGTGTCCCAACACCTCCCTGCCTCCAAGGGATGCGGGTGTCAGTCGGAGGAGGCTGAAATGTGAGAATGGGTGGGCACCAGCGAGCCGGAGAGGAGCCGGGCAGGCCATCCAGGTGGGGCCTCGTGCCAGCTGGGAACGGAGGGCTGGGGGTGTCCAGGCATAAGTGCCCCTGCCAGGCTGCTGATGGACGTGAGAGGCCCAAGTGGGCAGGTCCCGCCCAACACTGTAGCCTCAGGCAAGCTGCCCGTGGGCTCCCTGATGGAGGATGATATACAGCTGCCGGGTTAAAGGCCTGCTTTAATCGAACAATAATACTGGGGAGTGATGAGCCACCATACATCAGCTCTCGTCAAATGAAAAATTCGAGAGGAGAACGTGGGAGGTGAGCGATGGACTGGGAGTGTGCATTTTACCCAAATCGACAGCAATTTACATGCTAGAGAGACAACTGTTCCCACTGCCAAGACAGCAGCTCCCAGCCACAGCCCGGCCCAGAAGTTCCCTGTAGGCCTCCACTGCCACCCCTCCCCCACAGCCCCTAGCCCAGCCTTTTGCAGGCTCAACAAGACTAAATTTCTTTCTTTCTTTCTTTTCTTAAGTTATTGTTTTAAGTTTCCCAATGGCAGAATTTTATTTTTAAAACTAAGAAATTGTGGTGAAGCACATAACATAAAATAGACCATCTTAGCCCTCCCCTGCAGGAAGCCTCCTCTCTCATCTCCACCCTCTCTGGCCACCATGGGGCTCCCTGCCCCGAGGTCTGAGTGCTGACCACCTCAGGCTAGTGTGCAGAACTGGGGTCTCCCTGGTCTCGCCCTCAGGTGTACACAGGTGCCCCCAAAGTCTCAGGGGGATTGTTTTGAGTTAATCCTGATAGAAAAGCCTCAGGAAGGCCATTGTGTCCCTTCCTGCCTGGTTTCTTTTCCTACAGAGGGTAACCCCCCATGCGGGGAAGGCACAGAGTAGAGAAATGTTATCCTTGTCCAGCGATGCCCTCAAACTTCACCCCTGCTTCTTACTGGCCCTGGAGCTCTGGGTCCAGCCCTGTCTCTCCGAGCCGCGGCCCCTCCTCTGTGGAACAGAGACGGAGTGAGCTGGTGGCACAGGGCCAGTCTGGCGGGACGAGGCAGTGCAGGTGGGCACGACTGCGGTGTGGGCCTGGCCAGCCTTGGACGTGTGTTTTCAGGTCGAGTGTGTGCACAGGGTGGCCGTCACTCATCCACTAGCTGCAGCTGGCCAGAGAGGAAGGAGGGGGTACCCGAGGACCTGTGTGTGTGTGTGTGTGTGACCTCCAAAACCTCCTTGCCGCAGAGTATAAATATTTATACAGATAACTGCCATAAATCTGCCCGCCTGGCAAACAAATGAATTGCAAACGTAACTTTGGGAGTTTTTATGAAAGTGCTCGGCAGGGAAGGGGTTGAAGAACGAAGGAGCATCGTGGTGATGGAGCCTGAAGCTGCAGGGTCCGGTACCCGGTCCTGGGACAGGCAGCTGGGTCCCCTCAGGGCTGGTCGCCTCAGCGAGGAGGGAGGGACACACCCTGTGGAGCCCGCCACAAACTGAACTGTGCTGGTGGCATGGGGTGGACACACAAATTGCCCAACCAGAACTAGCTGTCACTGACCGCCTGCCCTGTCTGTACAAAGTGCTCATTTAGTCCTTCACATCCCCACGAGGTAGAGGAAACTGAGGCACAGAGAGGGAAGTGGCTTCCCTGGGCGGTGGAGCAGGACGTAAACCCGAGTCTGCGTGAGGCTAGACCTGGCTCCTACCAACACCCGATACCGACTGCCACCCATGGCCTGGCTGGAGCTGGGGCCAGAGCCAAGCTCCTGTACGCTTTCACCCCCAGACAGCTGCTTCTGATGGCCTCTCCCCACCCGCTCCGAGTCTCCCAGGTCACCAGCTCTGCCTGCCCCAGCCCAGCCCCTCCCCATGGTCTGGAGAAGGTCTCTTTCACTGGGTCCACAAGAACTTTATTACCTGGGAGCTAGTTCCTTTGCTTTTCCTGTAACAAATTATCCTAAGGATGTGACCCAGGACCACATGTTAATTGCAATGGAAAGTAATCAATTTCCTTTACTAAGCCCAGACTTGGGGGCAGGTTAGCCGGGAGCAGAAGCTGGGTTCTTAATGAGGAGGGCCCCTGAAGTGTCCAGCGGGCTCTGCAGTGCACCCATGGCTGCCTCCGCCTCCCCCCTCCCCATCAGCCCTCACCCCTTCCTGCAAGGACAACCCCCGTCCAGCCCTTTCCTGACCTGGCAGCCTCTCACTGCTCCAGATCATGTCCCCTCTTGGGGCCACCTACCTCTCAGGAGCTTCTATGGCTCCCTGACCCCCATGGAGTCAGCTCAGCCCACCTTCCTCTGTGCTGTGCTCCAAGCCCCTTCCTGGCCTGGTTATCCTCTTTCCAGCTGTGTCCCCTCTGCAGCCCATCCTGGGCACCTCTGCAAACGCTGTACCCATGCCTCCTCTTGCTGTCTCCTGCAACTCTGCCCTGCACGGGTGTGCTCCTGCCTTCTCCTATCCCTCTGGCCAAAGCGCAGGCCTCCTCTGGCCTTCAAGGCTTCCAAGGGTCCAGTGCTGGGTGCTGAAGAATTCCAGGAAGGCCTTGAGGAAGACCTGGCTGCAGAAGAGCCCCTCTCCACTTCTCTCCTGCCATGATGCACCGTCCCCGGGAATCTGGGGCTCTGGGCAGGAGAACAGGAGCCTTGGGGTCTAGCCTTGCCTCGGTTGAAAGTGGGTCAGGTCCCTGGAGCCACCACAAAGCGGGTGGTAGTGCTGGCCTGGCTCACCTCCGGGGATGCAGGAGGAGGGCGGACCCAGCTTCCCTCTGGCCTGGCGAGAACTGGGGTCCTAACCTGTAGTTCAGTTTATAGGGGTGGATGTGGAAATTTGAAAGCAGAGCAGAGGGTCCCTCCCTACCTCTTGGGTACCCCTGGGGTTCTATACTGAGTATTGGCTTTCAGCTGGGTGTGCAGTAGGGAGGGCCAGGCTAGAGGTGGGGGTGGGGGGAGAATGGACAAGAGGCTTCCTGAGAGGCAGGAAGGCAGAGGGGTCCAGGCAGGAGGGCAAAGGTCTGGTGTCTAGTGACCCAGGTGGGCATGGGTGCCCGTCCTCCAACGGTCCCTCAGTGGACCGACTGAGGACAGGCTCCGGCAGCTCCAGGAGCTGCTCTGAGGCTCTGAGGTCTACACAGCTCAAAGGACTACCTCCATGGGCCCCCGCCCCAGCTGCACTGAGAGCTACCAGAGGAACTCCAATAAAAGAAAAGAAAAACACCCATCCCAGACGAACCCAACTGGAATCTATATGTGGGACCCTGGCCTGGGATGCTTTCAGCTCCTCGGGTGCTTCTCACGTGCTAACGCAGGATGCAGGGTCGGGCGGGTCAGATGCCCACTGAAGGGTCATTTCTGGAGGCTTTAGAAATGAGGGGGAGGCAGCGAGAAAATAGCCATGAGAGGAAATGGAGAAAATGAAATGAATGTACACAAATGGGATGATAACCCAGGTCCTGGGTCTGGGCTGTCAGGAAAAGACAGGTGTGCTCAGGGGGAAATGGTTTGAGTTATTCAAGCCAAATGCTTCTGGGGTTAGAGGAGGGACCCCTGTCTGAGATGGTGCCTGGCTGGTCTGGGACTCAGGCTGCCCAGCCAGGAAGGCACACTCATTCCCCTGGGCAGGGGTGGGGGATAGAGGAAGGGCAGAGGGGAGGGAGGCATTCTGGGCCACCCCTTGCTTGGGTCACAGGGTGTTGGGTCTGGCCTCACAGCGGCTCCGCGGGGGTGGGGCAGCTAGACGGGGGAGCGGGGAGCCCAGGGAGGGAGGTGGGCACTGGTAGGCCATAGGGGTGGCCGAGGACAAATCCCCCAGACTTTACAGTTTCCCTGAGAGTCAACAATTCTATTAAATAGGATAATGGATTTTAAAATGCTCCGAAAAGCAGAGAGTGCTGTGAGATGGGCAGCATTATTGTTATTAACAACCACATCCTTCTTGGAACATCGAGAGGAAATAAATCAGACAACGCTTGCAATAAGCAAGTCTCTTGGAAGCATTCATTGCCATGGAATAAACACACATATATTATAAACCCCAAATTAAAGGGAAATAGTGCTCGGGGGTCAGCCCTGCTTTTACTTTTTAGAGTCTTATGAAAACCCACAGATGTTGGGAAAGCAGGTCTTCAAGGACACAGTGTGGGGGGTGCCCAGGCCTGATAGGGAAGGAGAAGCTGGGGGTACATGGCCCCCACGTCAACATGGGGGTCCGGGAAGGCCAGACGGCCCCAGGCAGCCAGTACCTCCTGAGCGCCCGATTTCATGGCATAAACTTGTTCTTTTGTACCCTTCAAGGCTGACATGTCTCCTTCTCCAGAAAGTCCTCCACTGTCCTTCCCCCAGCTAACCTCCCGCTCTCCATTCTCAGCCTCCTTGGTCTTCCTGTCCTTGTGTCCGATCATGACACCCTGCTTTTCATCACCTGGTGTCCTGTCCTGGCCAGGAGACACACCTCTCGGCCAGACTTTCGTCAACCGCTGCTGCTGAGGAAGGGCGGCGGAAGTGCAGGTGCGGTGGACATCCTAAAACGGACTGGAGGTTATTTTTTCCTCTCTTACCTCATTAAACTTAGCTTCCAATTATGTGTTAATGATGCTGGCTGTCTATCGTAGGCTGGAGCTTACAGCAGTGTCTTTAAATTTAATCACCTCCATAATGGCCAGGTCTGGCATCACAATGAGAAAAAAAAAAAAAAAAGTACAGTCCTTTGCTCCTGAATGAGCCGGCAAGATCTGGGGCCCCATTGAGGCCAGAAAAGTCCTTCAATGTCTCCTCGCCCTAGACAAATTCTAGGAAATCCTGAGAACCATCTTTTAGGACCTCCAACGGACTCCCTTTTGTTCTTCATTTACAAGTGTACCAAGAGGGATGGAGCTGAGACTCAGGGGAGGACTTTCTGCCGGGGCTGGGATGAGCAGAGCTGGAAAGGCTTCTCCCAAGAGAGTGCTTGAGAGATCCCACGGCCCCTGATGCTCCCTCCTTCCTCTCCCCGTTTCCTGTGTGTGGTACATGATGTTGAAGAGAAGCAGGGATGGACTCAATGTCAGGATCTCAAGGAGCCCCAGTGAGGGAGGCTAACCTGCCATTCTGTTCTGGGGCCTTCACCCCTAGACACTCATGCAGAGGGTTGATGAGTCCCTGATGTCCGTGGATTCAGGACCAGACTTCATGTCTACATTTTCCACTGAGCCCAGAATTTGACATTACTTTCAGTTTGGGGCTGTGGCCCCCACCCTTCTGCCCAGTCCTGTATTTGTTCTGAACCCAAGGGTGAGTCACTGGTGACAGAGTGGGCCCTCCCAAAACTGTTGTGATTTTGGAGATGCAGAGAGAAACTCCTCTGACCTTATCTCCTTCTCAGACCAGCTGCCCTCCCTCCCACATCCTGTCAAACACCACTCCCCACTCCACACTGCATCTGTCCCTTTGGGGAAACGTCTGCTTTCCCCAGTGCCCTTGTGGTGCTGAGGTCTCTGCTCCTGGGCCTTGGGTTTCAGGTCTGCATGCAGGTTCCCTCTCCCCACTGTTCCCACCAAGACATCACCCAGTGTCCTTGCCCAACTCCACACCCATATCCACCTCTCTACCTTATTACTCCTGACATTATTCTACAAGTACTCTATCCTGCACCCCTCCACCTGCCATCCATCCATCCATCCATCCACCCATCCATCCATCTATCCATGCATCCATCCATGCATCTAGGCACCCATGCATGCATCCGTCCATCATTCATCCATCAACACCCATCTATCTACTCTATCCATCCATTCACCCATCCAACCATCACTCTGTCATCCATCCACCCACCCATCCATCCATCCATTCATCCATCCATCCATCCATCTATCCATGCATCCATCCATTGCATCTAGGCACCCATGCATGCATCCATCCATCATTCATCCATCAACACCCATCTACCTACTCTATCCATCCATTCACCCATCCAACCATCCCTCTGTCATCCATCCACCCATCCATCCATGAATGCATGCATCTATGCACCCATGCACCCATCCATCTGTCCATCCAACAACCAGTATTGAGGGCATACTTAATGCTGGGCCCTGCACTGGTGCTAGGATAAGGTCCAGTCCCCGTCTTCAGGAGGCCACACTGGAGTAGAGATTGTAGACAGTTTACTGTGTGATTACGTCACAAAATCAGGTAAGGCTGCTGGAGAAGGGGAGCTTTAAAGGACAACTCACCCTCTGTCTGGGCTCAACTCAGGCCCCCAAGCTCCAGGTTCCAAGCTCTCTGAATGCTGAAGGCTCTTATCACACCATATGGGGGCTCCATAAGGCAAGCAGGCTCCCTCAGGTGGGAGCCTTGCAGGTGCCCTAGGTCGGGACGGACTCATCCATCACGCTAGCACTCCTTTAACAGGAGGTCAAGGAAAGCCCTGCCTCTGCCATTTGAATAGGATCTCGCCGATGACAGGGGTGGTACCATTTATTCCTCCACGTCTCTTCCCACTTCCCAGGCCAGGACTCAGATGCTAGAGTTTTTCTTAACTGAGCTCACAGGATATCTCGTGGCTGATTTGCTGACCCCCAACTGCCATCTGGATTAAGGCTCACATTCTTGTTTGTCCCCAAACCCTCCCTCCGGGTTGACCCACTTTTTACATCTAAAGAATTCACAGCAAGTTCCTGCCCTGTCCCAGTCTCAGCCTGAGCTCTTTATCACTCATCAACACTGACTGAATATTTATTGATGGGCCCAGTGGGGGCGAGGATGGGGAGAGAAGAGGCAACCCAGGGGCTTATAAAGGAGGCCTCTACCTGCTCTAAGCCCTGAGAGTAGGAGCCTCAGGCTTGGGAGGCGGCCCAAGGGTGATAACTAGCGCTGAAAGAACACTCTTTACATTAAATCTTGTGGTCCTTAAAATGACCTGCTAAGGAAGTTAAAGTGAAAAAAACCTGGAAATATTTACTTAGAGCTAGTTACATGCTGACACTGAAAAGTGCTTTGCATCTGTTAACGGAGAACAGTCTGATAATGATGAGATGAGGACTGTTACCATCCCATTTCAAAGATGGGAAAGCCAGGGCTTCCCTGGTGGCGCAGTGGTTGGGAGTCCGCCTGCCGATGCAGGGGACACAGGTTCGTGCCCCAGTCTGGGAAGATCCCACATGCCGCGGAGCGGCTGGGCCCGTGAGCCGTGGCCGCTGAGCCTGCGTGTCTGGAGCCTGTGCTCCGCAAGGGGAGAGGCCACACCAGTGAGAGGCCGCATACCACACACACACAAAAAAGATGGGAAAGCCAAGACACAGAGAGGGTAGACAGCTTGCCCAGGCCCACAGAGCTGGTATCAGCAGTCAAGCTCTCTGGCTCTCGAACACTGAACCACTCTTCTTGTCTGTCTCTCTTGGTAGAAGCCCTTTGTAGAAAACGAGAAACGTGGATCCGGGGGGTTCAGGGTCTCCCCACCCCCACAGTCGGTCCATAACCCAACCAGGCTCCATCTCGTGCATGGCAACTGCAGACTGGGGCTCCTCCCACTCTGCCTTGTACCCTGGGCTTGGGAGAAGAAGGTTCACTGCTTCCAGAGGTCCTGTTTGTTCCTTCCAATGGGGCAAAGGCCAGTGAATTTACGCGTGCGCGCACACAACACACACATCACATGTGCACACTCATGCATGTATAATGCCTTTTCCATCTGCAGTGCAACTAGCAAGCAAGCTTTCCACTCTTCAGAAAACAAGAGAAGCAGGAAGTAGGTCATAAAGGCCCCTAAGGTTTATTAATCCCTTCATTGATTCGACAAATGTAAAATATTTATGGTCCGTGTATTAAAACTCTTGTGTGCTTTGCTCATAGAAAACCTACTCTAGGGCTATTAACTGCTAGTTTACAAACAATGCTGACAAGCTGCTCCCCAGTCCCCTCCTCAGAAATGTGAGCACCCTGATCGAGTCACTACTATTTCCCGCGCCAGAACGGAGCCTGGCACACATACTCCTGGATAACTGAGTGAAACCTAGTGATTCTGGTTTCCATCACTAAAGCTGATGGGCAACTGATTTAATGAAGGACCAAGAGGCCGAGCAGAGCCACCACCACTGGCAGAAGCAAGAACCACCAGAACACATGGGCGGCCACTGCCTGCAGAGACCGGCCCACCCCCTCCGGCACTTTTGACAACAGCACCCTGCAGAAGACAAACTCGAGTCAGGAGGAAAACTTTAGGTGATGTTTTTATACTGAATAAGAAAACAGGGCACTGGAATGCATTTTAGGAATTAAAATGAGTTTTAATTCCTAAATTAAAAGAGTTAAAATGCATTTTTACTACTACCCTCCAAGTAGTTAAAATGAAAGTTTAAAAGTTTTGATGCTTGAAGGTGGCAGTCCTCAGCCAGCTGAGAACTTTATTATACATAATCCTTAATTTCCAGATGGGTCATGTATAATACAGAAGTCTGTAATATACAGCCCCAGGATTTCTTCCTCCCAAGCCAAATGTCATGTGGCATCTGTAAACCCCTCCTTTCTTTTCAAAGCATGTCTACATCCGTTATCTCGTTTGATTCCCATGATAGTCCTGTGATGTGGAGAGTCAGGGAGAAACCTATTATTCTACAGAAGAGGAAATAGAGGTCTTGTGTGAGTTATGACTGAGACCCACGCAGAGCCAGGGCTCATGCTGCCTCCTGAGTCCCTCTCCTTGCTGGTCAGGAAGGCAGAACCCTCAGGATCTCCAGAAAGAATGAATTCTCCCTCAGGACACCACGCCTGTCCTGTCTGGGGGCCCAGATGGCCCCCCCTTCTCTGGTAGACCTTCCAGACACACCGGCCACGTTGACTGCTCCCCACCAGCTCTGCACAGCTCTTCCAGGGTTCTGAGCTGGTCTCCTGCCTCTTCCAGCTAATTGTGAGACTGGGCTGAGAGGCCCAACGCTGGGCGTAGGGCGGGAGGGTGGGGTGGGGGGTTGGGAGGGTGGGATGGGGGTGGGCGGTGGGGGGGAGCAACCTGTGAGAGAGATAGGTAGATAGGTAGATAGACGGATGGTAGAAGGATTGATGAGAGGAAGTTGTGCAGGTTGGGGGATGGGAGGGGGCAAGTTTGCCTTATCAAGTCTGTTTATCTCGCTTATGGAGGGGGGAGGGGAGACTCCCTGTCCTTCCTGAGCTGCTAAATGCTGTCACAAAAACATTTATTAATATGCAAATTCTAAGTGGCAATCTGGACCCAGTCGGGTTGTGCTAATTTGCACATTAATATCTGTCTTCAGGCCGGCCTCAGCTCCGGAGAGGGAGCCAGTGGGGCTGGGAATGGGGAGTGGGGAGGAAGGGAGCAGGTGGGGCAGGGTGGAGGGGGGCCTGTAGGGGGCCTGTGGCCCGCCCTGACAAAGAGGGGTCTGCAGTGGAAGAACTGGGATGCACCTCGGTTCAGAAAGTTCAGTCCATGATCAAGGCAGGATGCGACACTGGCCTTTTGCCCTTTCTGGTGCCTGGAAGTCCTCAGGGCCATGTTGGGACTTGTGCAAGTAAAGGGAGGCTGCAGAAGCCTTAGCCCAGAGAGGATGCTGGTGCTGACAGAGCAGAGTGAAGATGGTAAGAGAAATAAGTGGGGAACATCACAGGACACAGGCTGGACAGGGCTACTGTTGTCCCACTCACAGTACTGGGCATCTTGTGAGTGGAGGAATGGCTAAGAAGCTCCTCCTGATTCACTTGTTCCTTCCTGGACCATGCCCCATCCTCCATCCCCAGAGAGGTGGCCTCCTCTCTCTGCCTTCCTCAGTGGACTCCTATCCCCCATTCTGTACCCATGAGTACAGAGCCATTCATCTCTGATGTGCTGGGTCAAGCTCCATCCAAAACCCTCCCTCCATTTGTCCCAGTAAATACAGTTATATTTGTCAGACTCATCAGACTTCTATGTTAAGAAAATAGTGATCACTTGTAATGGGTTCAGCAATGGTGGTTTGGGCAGTGATGGGATGTCAAGAGAAAAGTGGGAGCTGGGTGCAGTGGCCTCCCCTCTACCTTAGCTGGTCACATCCTTGGATAATCAGACAGGCCAGTAGCCATCCGAATTGATGTGCCCCTTCCCTTCCAACTCCACCAACCTACAACATCTTCCTGTTGACTGGCTATGTTCTGATTTGATTCATTCTTCAAACCCTGCCCTGTGCTATCAAACCCTCTTGACGTCCTGTCCAGAATGATTTTTTCTGTCACCTTGTGTCACCCACCTGCAGTTTTGAATGTTTCTCTGATCGTTTCATGTGTGAATCTTGTTTTTCTAGCTACATGGGGAGCTTTCTCCTCCACAGTATGTGGCAGGGACCAGACATGTGGCCTGGTTCAACATACACTTATCAATTTTCCAAAGCATTTTTGTCAGTTAACACCCTTCACCTTTGTTCAAGCCTGTGAAATGGCCAGGCTGTTACTTTCAGACACTAAACTCATAGTGCTCAAGAGTGATATTTATTGTTACTTCACAAATTTAGATTTACTTCACTTAGTTTATCAAAATAAACTAAACTTGCAATTCTGAAGATAGCCACCAGGTGGTGATATGTGCCTTTGGTACATGCTTTGAGCATATTTTTCTGGAGACCATGAATTAATGTATTTCCCTTTCTTATTTTTCTACAATTTTAATTTACCTGCCTCTATGTTCCAGGCATAATCACCTCCACCCCCAAAAGACTGTCTGCTGTGGGACTGACAAATGGACAGAGGATGACAATATCATGTGATGTGTGTTGAAATAAACCAAGTGTTCTAGAAGCTTAGAGAAAGGGATAATCAGCTCAAAGAAGGGGAAGTCTTCACAGAGGAGGTTAACATCAGAGCGAGGCAAGTAAGAAGAAAACAAGAGTTTGCCAGGAATGTGTGTGTCCATCGGAAGGGATGGGCTCTCGGCAAGAATGAGAAGTCAAACTGTGCAAAGAAATAGAGGTGATGACAGGAGGGATGTGAAGTGATGTGGCTGAAGGGAGAGAGTTTCTGGAAGAAGAGCAGGAGCTGAGGGGCTTCAGCAGCTCCTGGGCTGGACCACCACGAGCCTTAAACACCTTCCCTTTACCTGTGGGCAGCGTGGAGTGCATCAAGAAAATGGTAATTGTTTTATGTCTAGAGAAGCAGTTCTGGGGCAGAGTGGGTAAAAGCTAAGCATGCTGGCCTTCCGTGGTTGGGGGCCAAGCTGGAGCTGCAGGGCTGCAGGGAGAGATGGAGGAAGGGGATGCAGAGACGCAGAGAGGCAAGCCTGGGGAAGGGGGGTGGACCGGATGGTCAAAGAAGGAAGGGATGGGTGAGGCGGAATCAGCACGGATGACACTGAGCTATCTTGATCTGGAGACAGATGATGACACCGTTAACCAAGAGAGAACACACGCTTTCCCACTAATTATCCTTAGAAAAAGTCAAAATAGAACTTTTGATTGAATTAAATTAACTTGAACATGGCGCCATTAAACAGGAGATTGGAAAGTCTTATAAAACAAGCCTACATAGGAAAAACCACCTAGGTACAATTCAGTTCCTTTCTCAATAATCTTTAACTGTTATGGTCCTGAATAGTTTCTTTTTCCCTAAATTGTTTCCCTTCTAGGGTTTCACGAAGAAACCCTTGACTACACACTCACTCCTCACTCTGCTCTCACACCTCAGGGTGGATACAGAGCTGGGTTCTGTGAATTCTCTTTGCAATAAAAAGGTTTTATTGCCTCCGATGGAATAAGTTTGCACTCGCTTGCAGTGACCTGAAGAAGAAACCACCAGCAGAAGAAAATGAAAAATGTGCCTCTCATCTGGTTCTGGAGCTTTCTCGGCTCTTAGTTTAACTGGTGACATCAGAGAGGTGGGGTCCCCAGGGCTGCATCCATGGCTCACAGCCCTTGGGGCCTCACTTGGGGATATGCAGATATTGCTTTGGCCCTTGCCCAAAGCACAGATTCTAGCAGCTCAGGGAGAGAGATGACTCTAAGTCTAACAGAGCAGGACACTATGGGGCCCTCCCCAGGTGTACTCCTCCCCCCTATCTTCTGCTTTAGCTCCACTCCGGAGCACCTAGATAATAGTATCTGATGCACAGTTCCTGAGCTGTTTCACAGGTGCTAAAACCCCCACCAAATGGAAGAAATTAACTACTTGATGACGATGAGCACGTAGCCCCCAGACCTACTGGAGTCTAAGGATTCATAATGCTAAGCCCTTTGACACTGCCCTGTTATCTCACCATCAACCCATCAGAGAATTGCTCACAAGCTGATCACATAACCTGGGACGCCACTCCCTCACCTTGCCTCTAAAAATGCTTTGCCGAAACCCATCGGGGAGTTCAGGTGTTTTGAGCACTAGCTACCTGGCCTCCTTGCTTGGCGCCTTACAATAAATGCTGCCCTTTCCTTCACCACAACCCAGTGTCAGTAGATTGGCTTTACTGCGTGTGAGTGAGTGGACCCAAGTTTTGGTTCAGTAACACAAGTTCCTCTGGTCCCTTGTACTGGGCATTATTTGTGCCCAAGACTCTTTAGCAGAAAGCTGGAGGCCCTCCTTTCCTGTCCTCCTACTAATTTTTACTTTGCTGGCAGCTGGGTGGTCTGGGTTAGCTGAGCCCCTCAGCGAAGCTGAACTCACACGTCTGGGCCAGGTCCTGCTCCCCACTGAGCAGCAGTGGGGCAGGGACCCTCAGAACCCACCCCACCCACCAGCCTCTGGCTGGCCTCTGCCTCTGTGATCTGGGCCCTGGATGCCCAAAACTACAGCCAATCAACTGCTTCCTTAACCTCCAAGTCCCCTCTTGCCACTCAGATGCTTGCGTTCAATTCTGGAGGTTCAGGACCTGGCAGCCTTGCTGGTGCCAGACCTAGGTCTGAGCCAGGTCTCTGCTCCACGGGACTGAATGCAGCTGTTCCTGCTGAACCTCTCTGGGCAAATCTAGAGACTGGCTAGAAACCTGACGACACCGGACTGGGGCCTTTTCTGGCCTCAAGTGGCTGGTGGAAAGTCCAGGGCTGACCGAAGCCCCCGTTTCTTCTTGTACCCTGGCAGCTCCTTGTGGGCTAGACCTCATTTTTGCAGTATCCTGAGCAGATTACCAGCATGTTCCGCTTTCCATCCCGGCCCTCTGCTCCTTCCAGCTCTCATCCCAAAAGATCTGTGCCCCCGCCACGCCCCAACCCCCCAAAGGGAGCCCTGGGCAGGGAGGGGCACTGAACCTACAGCTGAGCAGAGCCCTCTCTCCCCAGACCCTCCTCTTCCCCATCCTATGAGGATGCTCTTCATCCCTACTCACTGTCCTTGCCTCTGCCTTAATGCAACACCCCCTGGGGGTTACGGTGAGTTAGTTGGTACTTTCTTTGGGGCAGATGTTAGAAAGGGGAGGGATGGTCTGAGGTGGGAACGGGGGCTTCTTAAAAAAGGAAGGTGGGGATGAGGGTGTCCAGGCTAACCTTAGCACCTTTGTCAGCCTTGCTCCTAGTGGTGCCAGAAGCTGTGTACAGAGATGGGGGTGGGGAATAGTGTCCGCCTCACCGAGTGGGTCACCCACTGGCCTCTGACTGCTGCTCTGGCTCTTCCCGCTCCGCTTTCCCCTCCTCCTCCTTCCTCTCTGCTTCCGCTACCCCCATCCTCCTCCCCTCTGCTCCTCTCTTCCTTCTCTCCCTCCCCCAGATGTACCAGCGGTGCCTGGGTCCCAGAGGTGACCCTGCAGTTTCCCTCTCCATTGGTCCTGTGGCTGGGGCCCCTCCCCTCCCCCACTTACATCCTTTCTGGCCTGTTGCTGGAATTCATTAGCATAACAGGACATCTGAGGGCCCCTCCTAAGCAAGCGGCAAGCGGGCTCACCTCCTCCCCTGGGGTCCCTCTCCCTCTCCAACCCCTCCACCCTGTACGCTCTGCTTCTGCCCAGAGCACCTCAGTACTCTCCATCCTGGCCCCTCTGGTCCAGGAAACCATCCCCAGTGCCCGGGAGGGTGACCTCTGTTCATCAGTGGACAGGGATTCCCTGGGTGCCTGCCGTGCACAGGCACGTGGCTCCCTCTCCATAGACTTCCTGAGGCTCCTGCTGCTGCTCCCCGCACAGCCCCCCACCCCACACCTGGGACAGAGTCAGCCCCTCAAGAAAAGGCCTGGGATCCTATGCACATGAAATAGAGTGGGAGCTGGCCTCCCAGATACCTCATGGTCAGTATAAAGTGAGAAGACATGTGGAGGGAGAGAGGGGTCAGCGAGTGAGCGCTGGGGACACACCTGGCTGGAGCCAGATGCCCAGATGTGACAGGGACAGAGAAGAGGGTATGGGTGGGGTGGGCTTCAAACCTCTGTCAAGCTGCCCAGCCCTGCTCCCTGCTGGGAACCCACAATCACAGGCGGCACGTCTAGCTGCTGAGCACGGCAGGCCACAGGAATGCAGGGCTCCTAAAATTTATGGCTAGACTTTATGACAATGGAAATATTTTTTTAATTGAGGTTTGTACCACCATTACACTGCTAATTTAATTATTCCCTATATTTCATCCATCACCATCTGATCCTCAGGAAGCAACTAGCTTGTCTTCTTGACAAGAAAGCACCAAATTGATTAAAAGTGTGTGTAGGACGGGGGCTGGGCTGTGACTTGCTCACTACTGCCAGACCTCTGGGTTCCCCGGGCGAGGAGGAAGGCGGCAGAAAGCAGAGAGCAGATGTCCACTCCCCACTCCGCTAAGTACGGTCATCTCCCATAAACCGGCATCCTGCAGCCACAGTCACACCCACAGCCACTCACACACAGACCCTCACCCTCACACACATGTTCAGACATATTTACAGACATCACCTCAAGTACACCAGCAAAACACTGGGCCCCACCCATACCCAATCCGTCACCCAGGCCGTGTGCAGGGAATCCACGCTGGTCCCCGATACACATACACGCCTGGAGAGACTCACGTGGCTGTCTTGCAGGGGACACTGTCGGGACGTGGTCTGGGGCGCTCACCCTCCCTCATGCCCCCTGGATCCCTTGGGGTGGGCCCCTGGAGTGTTCTGGGGATAGAGCTTTGCTTCTGCACAGGACTCAGCATCCTGAGCCTGCCCTGTCCCACTCAGGGCAGAGGAACCAGCAACTCTGGCCCAGGATCTCCTCCAAAGTGCCCCTGCCTGCCCCTCCACGTGAGCCGGGGGCACGTGTCCACAGGTATGGCTGTGCGGGAGACCGCAGTGTGGTGTGTGGAGGTGCCCCGGGCGGTGAGGCAGTTTCTCCACTGGATTTTTTCTCTTCATCATTCCATGACACCCCGATGGCCCCTGGAGCCCCACGAATGAGACAACTGGAAAACACTGGTGGCTGCCCCCCCAGCCCTGGCATGCACACCCTCTCTGGGCCCTCCCAGGCTAGGCTTGATTTTTAACAGTTTTGTGCAGATGGGTCTTCTTACCCCACCTGGAGGGCAACTCTTTCTGGGCCATTGCTGGGGACGTTGTTCTCTCTTTTCCTCTGCTGGGCACACAGGGCCCGGCTAAGTCAGGCTGGTTGGCTGGGACCATCCCGCTGCTGGGTGAGTGAGGGCTCCTGCAGTGTGCTGGGGCCGGAAAAGGCGCTGGTGAGCCGGGCTCAGCCAGGGGTGGGGGATGGGGCAGAAGTGTGGAAGGAAGGAAGGACGGAAGGCAGGAAGGAGCAGTCAGAACCAGAGCCACTTGAGGGGGACCTGGACGTGGACTTATGGAGAGGAGGGAGGTGGAAGTGGGGGTGGGGGAGGGGCGGGGGCTGCGGTGGCGGTACGGCCATCCGTCATTGTGAAAGCTCCAGGTGCCCGGTGCAGGCCCAGCAGACCCCTGACCCAGCCTGATCAATCCTAATGGAATGGAGCAGAGGGGCAGCCGCCGGAGGGAGCGGGCCACCCGTCCTCCCTGACGTCCCCGTCCTTGTAACTTTGTCAGCTGTTGCAGCGGCCCAGAATGCACTGGCTGCCCGCCTCAGTCATGTCTGGTCTCATGGGCTGCCACCGGCCAGGGGACGTGAGGAGGAGAGGGCAGGGAATGGACGACCTTGGGATGGGGCCCCAAATCATAGCCAGAGGTGGCCGGAGACAAAAGCATTAAGGAAGAGGCAGAAGTCCCCTATACTCTCATTCACAGTTGTTTCCCAAAAGAGGCAGCGGGGCAGGGACCCCAAACCTTCCCTTAACCATTGGGACATACGGACACATCCTCAGGCAAGTCATTCCTCTTTAAGGTGCAGCCCCCATGCCCATGCCTGCAGGAATCCTCCCTGGCGTCCCTCTCTCCTCTCTGAAGCCCCAAAATAGTGTCTGTCCTGCTTGCTCTGAACTCAGGGCGGTCTTCCGGCTCCAAGTCACACTGGACAAGTCCCCTGTGCCATCCCGATCTCTGTGCACAAGTGGTCCTGTGTTCCAGTCCGGGTGCCCAGGAATGTTTCTGTCATTGCTGGGATCTGCTGGTGTGTCTGCCTCTCCCACCAGACCACGGTTTCCCTGACTCCCAGCACAGGGAGAGGAACCCAGCTGTAGCCCAATCAATGCTGGCACTGGAAGTGAGTCCTTATCTCCGGAGCCCCCTGGGCTCTGCGTGGGGCCAGGCACACAGTAAAGGCTGGAGAAGGGCAGGTTTCCTGAGTGTCAGGGGAGGAGCAGAGGGAGGACAGGACTCAGGTGAGGTGGAGCAGGGAGGGAGAGGCAGAGCCGGGCAGACAGGATGCAGGCAGTTGCGGGGAGCCTTTCCAGCTGCATTATTCTGCTTGCTCTACCCCACACTGAGAACCCAGATCCAGGGCACAACTGGTCCCTGGGCGGCTTTTAGTGTGTGGAGTTAAGAACGGGGAAGAGTGAGTGATGCTGCCTGCAACTGGGTCACAGGAACGGAATTCGGGGGACCCCGGGGGCTCTGGGCCTCTCTGCTCCCCTTCAACCAGAATTACTTCTGTGACGATGATTCAGCTACACTTGCTCAGATCTGCTCGTTGCTGTGGTGGAGGAAGCAGGAGAAAGAAAGGTTCTCCCTGACAACAGGCTGGAAGCTGAGTCCAGTGGGGGCTCCATCACCGTGACAGGACCATGATCCCTGTTGCCCACCCAGCCACACTCGGGCCGCATAAGAAAGTGCTTAGGACGTCACCCTCAGCCATCCTCATTTTAACTGCTGGGTTTGCACTGGGCTGTCTGCTTTGCATACAGGGCAACCACTCAATGTGCTGTTGAAAGCTTCCTATTTATGTGCACAGCCTGTGAGAGATAGAGGGGGTGCCTGGCCCACATCCTGTTGAATCTGACCCCTAAGAGCCCAGCTGAGCTGAGCGAAGAGAGGGGAGCCCACTGCAAGGCTGGGGTCTGCCTTCTTTAAAACAGCAGGCTATTTCCTGCACTTGGAAGATTTCTTTGTGCTCACAGGCAGATGAGATGTTGCCCAGTGTGGCCTGGCAACTCTCCCGAGTGGGCCATTTCCCAGGAATTCTTGGTCTCCAAAGCACTGAACCTGAATGTGCAAAAACCCATTCTGCAATTCACAAACTCAGATGCATTTTGTCAGTTACAGCAGCAGTCGCCAACCTTTTTGGCACCAGGGACCGGTTTCGTGGAAGACAATTTTTCCACGGATGGGGCTGGGGTGGGTGGGTGGATGGGGGTGGGGATGGTTCAGGCAATAATGCGAGTGATGGGGAGTGGTGGGGAGCGGCAGAGGAAGCTTCACTCGCTCACTGGCCGCTCCCCTCCTGCTGTGCAGTCCAGTTCCTAACAGGCCTCGGACCGGTACCAGTCTGTGGCCCAGGGGTTGGAGACTCTTGTGTTACAGTGATGTGTTCAGGCACACACACATAGACACGTACACAGACACACACACAACACACACACACAACACACACACACAACACACACACACACACACACACACACACACCCCCCACACTGCATCTTCTGCGGTTGGATGGAGCTGGGGTCTCTGTTTTGGTACATCCAAGAGAACTTCCTGAAGAAAGTGAGCGTTGAAGAAAAGGGTAGGGTTCAAGGAGATGAGGAAGAAGGAAGAGGCAGAAGAGAAGCAGCCTGTTGTGTTACAGACCCTGTTGGGGCCCCATCAGGTCTCAGCCTAAAGTCTCTTCAGAGGGGACTTCCCTGCCACTCCAGCTCAAACTGCCCCTTCCCTCTCTGACCATCACCTGCCTCATTCTTTGTGATGGTATTAGGAGGCGGGGCCTTTGGGAGGTAATTAGGTTTAGATGAGGTCATGAGGGAGGGGCCTTCATGATGGGATTAGTGCCCTTATAAGAAGAGACACCAGAGGGTTTGCTTCTCTCTCTCTCTGCTGTGTGAGGACACAGTGAGAAGGCAGCTGTCTGCAACCCAGGAAAAGAGCCCTCATCAGGCAACCAACCCTGTCGGCATCTTGATCTTGGATTTCTCAGCCTCCAGATAATTTTCTGTTGTTTCAGCTGCCTAGTCTGTGGTAGTCTGTTACACAGCCTGAGCTGACTGATTCAGGCACTACGCGTTAAATGAACACCTGGATTGGGGGAACAGAACAGAGGCTTGGGGAACAGCTCTGATCCCCTCAGGAAGACCCTGGTGCCCTCCCAGTACCTTCTGGTCAAGGGGTAACCAGTTTAGCTGGTCTTAGCTTAGCTTAGACAATGTAAATATTACACAAAGGGGACATTCTTTGCTTTCCAGGGATTATCAGGCTTGCCAAGAATTCACCAAAAATCCCTTTGGAGAATCAGCTGTCTCCCTGCTTACATGGGAATCTGACACAAAATGACTTCTTGGGGCCAAACTTTCACCATCAGAAGGGTCTGTGTAGCTACATGTGGAGGAGGTGGCCCGGGTCTGCAGGAACCAGTGCTTGGGTACCCAGGCCCGGGTCAGTGTGGACAATACTGGACTTGGGCTGCCGGGGATCTGGGGGGAGCACAGTGCCCGTGGAGGGAGGGCTTTGCTGGCAGCCCGAGGCCCCGCCCTCCCTGAGGTCCTCATCACGGATGCAAGCCACTATAGCAGAAGCCTGTGGGGGTTGGAGGCGGGGAGGTAGGGCGTTTCCTGCCGGGGAGCTGGTTTTCGGAGTTGGGATTCCGTGCCCCAGTCCACTGTCTGAGTCTGTCTCGGTGATGGGGGTGCCCCTCTAGGCGCATTCCTTCATCTCCTAACCAGCAGCCCCCACCCCAGCCTTGGCATCCTCTGAAGGTGAGCTGCACACTGGGGAGCCACACACGCTCAGTGCAAAGAAAATTAAATAAGTGATATTCCTTTATTTTTGGAACGACACTAACAATTGCGACGGCAAAGGCCAAGGGAAGGGGAAAAAAAGGCAAAAACACCCCACCTCCTCCGAGAGTAGCGCCAGCGGCCGGCTCTGGGATTTGCATGACAAAAGCACTCGACAAACAACAACAAATTGCTAGCTTGTCGGAGGCCGCGGGGCGCTCTAGACAACTGGCGCGCTCTCTGGGCGGCGATCGGCTCCCGGGCCCGCAGGAGGGGCCCGCGGCAGATGCTCGGGACCGGAGGCGGCCGGCCTCGCTGCCAACGCAGCCGTGACCGTGGCCCCAGCGCGCTGCGCAAAGGCCGCCCACCACCCCGGGATCAGGCGCGAGGGGCGGGGCGGAGGGCGCGGGCTGAGGAGCGGCGGCGTGGATCCCGAGGGGGCGCGGAATTGTCCGCCGTTCTCCTCCGGTTCACAGGCCATCGCCTGGCCCCTGGACCTGGCCTGCGACCCCGGCATACCCGGACGCACCGCAGGCGTCCACCCCAGGCCGGCTGTGGGATGGAATCCCGACGACAGGCTGCCCTCAGTCCAGCGTCCCCGCCTTTAGGCGGCCCGGGATCCTCTCTGGCCGCTCCTCTAGCCCCAAGGTTGGGCTGGGAAGGGAGAGCGCAGCGGCCCCTCCCTGCGATGGTCTGGCTCCCACCACGCGAGGCTCTGGCAGACGGCTGGCCGGAGCTAAATTGATTCATAATGATTTGTGTCTCTCCCCTGGCCGGCAAAGGGTAACTTTTCATTAGAGACACAGATGTCTTAATACCGCTATGCCAGTGTCCTCCCAGGATCCACTCCACTCCACTGCACACAGAGGTCGGGGTGCAGAGGGGTTAAGGGATGGGAGGACTGGAGCGCGCCCCCACAGAGGTGCCGGCCCAGCAGAGTTGCCACCTCCAGGCCCCAAATGTGTGTGGCCCATTTCCCTACAAGGGAGCTCCTGACCTGCCCCCGCTCTGGCCACTGGGGCCACCTCCTAGCCTGCGGCTGAGTGGGTGCTCCCAGCATGACTCCTGCAGCCTTCTTCCCAGCCTCCCTGCCCTTCCCAAGGCATGACCCTAAGTGAGCCCCACCCTCCACAACTCCCAGGGCCTCCACTCCTGCTTCCGGATAATCCTCAAACTCCAATCCCCCAAATCTGTCCAGATGAACGTTCTTCCATAGTGGACAATGGCGTCCCAGACTCACAGCTGCCCACTATTTCTCTGTCTAAACATGCCCTCACCGGGGCACCTCCCCTGTGGCATGTCTACTCTTCTTCCCAGCAGAGCCGGGCCGCAGGCTGAGGATGGGGTGCACGCCCATGGTGGCTTCTCTGCATCCTTCCCGTCACTGTGCCCCACATTTGGTGCATGCTAGGTGCTCAGTGGAGATGTGTCGACAAAACGAGTGGTTTCCCCACTAGCAACTCATCATTTTGGGATTGGGATCTCCTCTCTGGGCTCCCCTTGTAGAATATCAAGCCCCCTGGGAGGTCGGGTCAGGGAGGGGCAAACACTAGGGTCCCCATCTCCAAGTGTGGCTCTGTCACCTGGAGGTCTCCAGCCTGGGGGGAAGACTCCTTCAGCTGCTGGGGGTACTGAAGGCCAATCCAAGCCTGCGTGATTGGCGGGGGCC
The DNA here is from genome assembly GCF_964374135.1 of Grampus griseus. Taxonomy (NCBI): domain Eukaryota; kingdom Metazoa; phylum Chordata; class Mammalia; order Artiodactyla; family Delphinidae; genus Grampus; species Grampus griseus. Next base: position 52,355,793 of record NC_139006.1, read on the forward strand.
AGCTCTGCCTGCCGGGTGAGAGGACTCCAAGGACCACACACCAGTACCAGACCCAGTTCCGATACCGCTGCCCATGGTGGCGATGCTCCCACCAGAGGAGGAAGGAGCAGGCATCAGGGCGCTCTGCCTCCAGTGCTCCCCACAGCCCGTGGTGCCAGCCTGGGAGCCAAGGCCCCCAGCCCCACGCCACATCCTGCTCTCCTGCTGCAGTGCCGCCTCACGGACCCCCAGCAGTTGCCTCTCACTCTTCCGTGGAATCTTTGCTCACCACGGTTCCACCTGCTACCTCTCCCTGTTCTTGCCTGTCTAGGGAAGCCCAGCTCACAGTCCCAGGCCAGGGTGTGGACCCTGTTGTATTGTTTGTGAGGGCAAGTTCTTTCTCTCCATCCAGACCATGAGCACAAGACCTCTACCTCTGCACGAGGTATATGTGGGTGAACTCGTGGGATGCCTCCCGTGAGGTTGGAAGCTCCTCTACTCCCCCCACTCTCCCCCACCCCACACACCCTGACACTTGGCCTCGGATTCCCTTGTGCAGCGTCCTGGGTGCAGCCACACAGTATGTGCTGCGAGGCTCCAAGAATGTGTGGTTACAAGACGGGAGCCCAAATTCTGGTCCTGTAGCTGTGCTGCCCTTTTCCCACCTGCAAATTTTGACTGTTGAGAATATGCCTGAAGATGGTAGATGGGAAGAGGCTTTGAAAGGACTAGAAACAGACAGACACAAACAAGGGTGAGTCACATCTGAAGGGCAGGGAGCTTGCACGGCTCACTGCTGTAACTCCTGCACTGGGCTCAGCTTAGTGCGTGCTTAACCGACCCTGATGGAGGGAATGCAGTGGCCCTTGTGAGAGGCGGCAGGGATGAGGCCGGTGGCCAGACAGAACGAGGGTCCCTTGGAGGCCATGGTTGGCGTCAGTCTCGGACAGGGGATTTGTGCCTTGTGGGTTGTAAAACGTGACTTCAGTGTCACTGACAGCACGACCAAACCACCAAGCGTTCCTTACAGACAGCCCTCCTGGAGGAAGCCAAGAACCCATCCTTTTCACCTCCCCCGGCATCTCCCAGGCACATTTGCCCTGCTCATGTCTTTTGTTTTTCTTAATTAAAGTAGCACGAGCCAGGATTCCGTCTCAGAAGGTGCAGCCTCGTGTCTGGATGTCTTCATTTTGGCTGTGCCATTGCTATGCCCGCCTGCGCTGGCAGCTGGACGCTGGGGCTCATGGGACCGGTGGGGAGGTGAGTGCAGGAGCCCTGACCCACTGCAGCTTGGCCCACAGGCCTCCCCACTGCCCCCATCACCCCTAGCTTCCTGAAAACCCTCACCCCTCCCAAACCTTAAAGGGCCCGGGGCTCTCCCCTCCGCGATGCGGACGCCTGGCCGTGGTCCTGACTTTCTGAGCTCCCTCAGTGCCGACACACCCAGCCCCTCACCTCATTCAAGGAGCCTGAGGTGCACCCATGCACAGGGAGTCTTGGCAGACCCTGCATTCCTCCAGGGAGGTTTGCAGGATCCTGTGGTGTGCCTGGTACCGGGCTGGACAAAGCATGGTCCCTACCCTCTGGGAGTTTCCAGTCTAAACTGGGAAGGGGTGGGACTGGCTGGGTAGCTCAGGGAGGATCTCCTGCCTTCTTTAGGCTTCCGTTTCCTCACCTGCAGATTGAAGGTGTTGGTTGGGATCTGTACACTGTACCTTGAGGGGCCCTGGGGAATCCACGGAGGTGGGATCTGGGCTCTGAGCCCCTTCTGGCTACTTCCTGTTGAGCTGCACAGGTCACGCTGAACCGGAAACTGGACCCAGCGTGGGGAGACACTGCCTGATAGTAAATAATGACTATGCAAGAACCCAGGTCTGTCTCCGAGCCCGGCGTCTCCCAGGAATCCTGTGCCCCAACCCTGGGGTGGGGCGGTAACCTTGGATGTGCTTTGTTCCGACACAAGGTCGCTCTGCTCTTTGAAGCAGGGGCTTTTCTGGCCCTCTGTCCTGATTATGGGCTGCGTCCTCCCTCCTGTCCCTCCCAGCCCAGGCTTGGGCCAGGCAGCAGGGCTGTAAAGGGGCCCTGGGCCCATCCAGAGTGTGAAGGGCAGGCGCGTCAGGGAGGACGAGTGTGCCAGGTGAGGGGCGGGAGCTGCCAGCCCCCGCTGCTGCAAGAGCTTTTACGGCCCAGGAGGCCAGGCTCCCCTTCCCTTTTAATAATAGTCCAGCCAAATTGCTTCCTCCTCTAAAGTTCTGGATTTTGGAGGTCAGAAGGGAGTGGAGCTGGGAAACGTTAGCCAAAGCACGCAGGGATGACAGTGAAGATCCTGTCCTGGGAGGATGGGCTGCTGCATCTCCACCAGGAGAGCTGTTCTATTCCGGTCGATGACTTCTGCGGAGAAGGGATCCTTCCTGCTCGGCTGTGGCACCACGCACAGGGCTGCTCCATGGCCTGACTCTGGACCGTGAGGGGCCGTGGGGAGCGGACCTGCTTCTGTCTTGAGAAAGAAGCTGGCCCATGATCCGTGGGAGGAGGCTTTTTGCTGTGGTCCAGGAGCGGGGTGGCTGGCTCCCTAAGAGCTGCGGCCAGTTGCCTCCATCTCCCCTCCTTCTTGGCCCACGGGGGTCCTCTGAAGGATAGGTAGGTGGAGAGGGGCAGGAACAACTCCACCATGGACACTGCCTGCAGTCCCCGGCCTTTGCCTCCAAGGTGTGGGGACTCACGGAGAGATGGGCTTGGTGGGCAGAGCACCGTGCTTGTAGCCACCCAGCTGCCACCATAAGCCGGGCCACATTGGGCAGTCCCGTGCTCTTCAACTGTGCAGTGGGGTGAACACATACCCTCGGGGGGGATGCTGAGAGGACTAACCATTAAGGCTCCCCTGTGTGGTAGGCCTGCCCCTCCTTTCACTCCAGGAGACCCTCTTTTGGGTCAGCATCTATGAGGCTGCGTTCTATGCCAGGCGCTGTGCCAGACGACACGGCATCCGAGCTGATTCATAAAGAGAATAGTTCGCAGTCGTTTTTATTCAGAAATACTCGATCGCCAACACGATGGGCATGCTGAGGAGGCTTTTAGTAACAGCTGGATGACTGTCGGTCAAGAAGTCCCCAAACAACAGAAACACTGGGCACCCGAGACCCACCAGTCATTGTCTGCTGGCCCAGGGTTGGTGTGTAACAGAGCCACACATGTGGAGCCCGTGCACTTCCCGTGCCTTCCTAGATGCTCAACCCTGTCCAGGACCGAAGGCAGGAGCAAGTACTTCGTCCAGGTGGCCAGTGAGAACACTGCGGTCCTGGCCTCTGAACACACCTGCCCATCTAGGTAGCCGTGTGACCTCAGGCAAACGGATTCGGGGCTCTTGGCTTTAGTCTCCCCAGTTACACCCTCCTTCCCTGGTGTGCTGCGTCTCACCCATGTAGGTGGGCCTCACTGATTGAGGCCGGTAGGGGGCGGAGACACCAAGGAAGAGCGGCCACCAAGGCAGACCCGGAGAGGCGGTTCATTCATCGGTCGGCTGGGCGAGGCTCCGGCACCCAGTTAGCCACCCACACGCTAATCTAGGTGGTGTAGTGATGGAATCTTGAAGACGTGGGTAACATCCTCATCGATTGACTTTGAGTAAAGTCATGTTCTCCATTATCTGTGTGGGCCTCATGCAACCAGTTGAAAGGACTTAACAGCAAGCGGAGGTTTCCCTGAGGAGGACGAAATTCTGCCTCAGGACTGCAGCGCTAGCTCCCACCTGAGAGCTTCTGTCTGCTGCTGCACCGCGGACTTGACTTATCGCAGTCGCGTGAGCCAATCCCTTGAAATAGATCTTTTAATCTATATTAATATATATTATGTATGTATATATACTTTTAATCTATATTAACACAGATTATATGTGTATGTGTTTGTGTGTGTGTGTATTTCCTATTGGTTCTGTTTCTCTAGAGAACTCTGCTGATATACCTGGGCCCAAGAACCCTTCAGAGAAATGCGTTTGTTGCTTTCACATTCTTTCAGCAATACTCAGAAAAACAAATCAGGTGGACTTCGGTAGTGGAGACTCATTTGCCATTGGGTGCACCCATTGGTCTTAAGTATGTCCCCTTCTTCTTCTTCAATGGACCACTTGCCCAGCCCATTTCTCAGGCCAGACTTGGAATTCTTGGTCCACCCTGTCTGCCTAGATTCCTAGAGGCAACCTGGATTCCATGATCCCAGACCCCAAATGCGTGAGGTTCCCTGGGCTATATTTTAAAAAAAATCTGGTATCAATTTTACTGTTCTGAGCTGATGATGTCCTTTGTTTATGAGAGAAATTAGGCCAAATCCAACGTTTCCACAGATGGAGAAGCCTGAATTATTTATCAGAGGATCTGGCAAACGGCAGGGCCGAGGGTGGCTGATTTGTGTTTCATTGTTGAAGCAGCTTGATCCCAGCAGGTCCTGGGCACTCTTGACACAGAGCTGGCTCCGGGCAGGGGCTGGTGGTGGGGACCCTTCTGCAGCTGTTGCTGCTGGACTCCACTGGTTCCAGAGGCTGTGGGAGGGGCCCTGCCTAGGGATTTGACCAGCCACTGGGATGCTTGGGCTTCATGGGGGCCCAGCAGGTGGGCCCAGGTGGGTCTTCTCCAATCAGAAAAGAAAGTGATGGAAATGGAAAAGATGGGCATGGCCATTTCCCTTCTCCCATCAGGCCATTCTTTCCTTTAAAATTGAACCCTTTCACGTGGGAGCTGTGTCTGGCAGCTCAGCAAGCGACTATGAAGGCCTCATCCTCAGCTCCCATTGGGCACAGCATCAGCATGGAAGTGAGAGTGGGCTTTGCTTTTATTGGGGAAGACCTCAGAAAAGCACCTTTCAGTGTGACCTGAGCCATCTTAGGAACTAATACTAACTCACGTTGACCTAGCCCTGATCACAGGTCAGGTGCTGTCCAGGCATTAACTCATTTAGTCCTCAGAACAGCCCTATGAGCCAGTTCCACAGACAACATGGCCAGGGAAAGTTCACGAGCTTGTCCAAGACCTCCCAGCCAGTGAGACATGGGGCTCAGCTCCTGATCCCATGTGACATGGGTCTGGTGGTTCCCTGGCACCAGCCAAGGGCCAGAAAGCCCCCAGCCTTTAAAGTGCTTGCAGATGATTGGGGAGATAGAGGAGGAAAGAATCCAGAATCCTTCCCAGCCACTGCACCCACAAGGGACCGACTCCCACCTCCCTGGCGCCGCAGGCTGTCACCCAGCCCAGTAAAGAGACGAGAACTTTGTGCCTCAAGCCCAGAGTTGCCTTGGCCAGGGCCTTCAGTGACCTGTAAGGAGGCAGAACCAGACCCCAGGTCTTCCTGCTTGTCCAGGTAGGTCACTCCCTGGCCCTGCCCTGGCCTTAAAACCTCACTATGAGTATTCCACCAGTTTGCTTGTGGCCTGAGACAAATTCCTGCATCTCTCCGGGCCTCAGACTCCCTCATTCAGTCCCTGGGCATCTGGACTCCTTGTCTCTGGGCCTCCTTCCTTTTTTATTTGCAGGGCTGCCTGGAGGGGCCTGTCCCTTCTCATGATTTAGTGGGAATGAGCAAGGAGTTTGCCAAGAGGAGTCTTTAAGTGTTTGATTTGAACCATTTTAATGTGCATTCAAGTTTGATTACTGTCTCCTTTCAGGTTGCCAGCCTGGGAGAAGAGGCATTTGGGCCCCCTGGATGCCTGCTCCTGCTTCTAAGCCCTCCTTCCCCTGTAAGTGCTCGGGATGTATGCCTGGCTTCCCACCTCCGGCGGCCCACCGCCTTCGGGCCCCGTCGTGCGTGCTGCCCCTTCCCTGACTCCTCCTGCCCTAAGGTGCCACTGGATCCTCCTCTCCTTGTGGCCTCAGCAGGAGCCCCCTTCCCAATCTTTGCAGCTCAGAAGTGGCAGATGGGGTGTGGGTATGGGATGGAGTGAGGGTAGAAGCTCTTTGTCATTCTTTATTTTGGCGAAGAGCCAGGGTCTGGGTGGGGAAAAGGTGAGGAGGAAGGACAACAAATAAATATAGAAATAAATCAAGGTTCAAGTCAAAGGGAACTTCTAAAATTCAAAATGGTCTTCCTTCCAACTTCACAGAACTCACCCCTATCCTCCATGCCCAGTTCATTCCACCCCGGGGACGGTGACGCTGCTCCTTGTCTGGGCAGCCTTGTGCCCTTCCATCACCTACCAAGTTCAAGGTCCCTTTCAGGCCGAACTCAAGTGCCCTCCTCCCGTGGCGCCTTGGCCGGCTCCTGCCCCCACCTCAACATTGTCCTGACCTCCCTGCCCTCCACGCACAGCCAGGCCCCCACCCTCCTTCCTGTGGCTGGTGTGGGGTGGCGTTTTTCCCTCCTGGGCAGGTTTGCCAGCTCCAGCGGATGGGGACATGACGGGTACCCAGGAAGGGAAGGAGGCGGGTAGAGAAAGATGCTTGGGCTGAGACAGCCAGAGCAAGGGCAGATAGACAGGGAGGGGGAGAAGGGCAGAAGTGGGGGAGGCACAGAAGAGGAAGAGAAAGGTGAGGGAGGAGGGACGAGCCAGCCAGCAGCGCTTATTGGACTAAACACAGTCCCGGGACAGCAAGTAATTCAGGCCTGAGTCAGCAAATTTCACCCATAATTTCTTAAGCATCTGTCAGGCCACTGCCTCCCCACCCCCCGCCGTGAAAGGAGCAGCCGTTTCTAAGGGAGCTAGAGCGAAAGCCTCATTTAGCAAATGAGGGGAAGGCTTAAAAATACCTCAAGGAGTCACCCTCCATGAAGGCGAGGCCACCCCCTTTCCTGCTGCTCTCCACACCCCTCCCCCAGTTCAGCAAGGCCCATGAGAAGGGCTGGGGACAAATGACTGGAGTGGAGCAGCGGGTCACAGTGTTTGCATGTGACATCGTGTGACCCCGGGACCGGGGGTCGTGTGCTGCTGGGATGGCCTGTGTTGCTGTGCAAGTGCGTGAAGGTGCAGCGGGGAGAGGCCTGGCCCTGCCTGTGTGGGGCTGAGGGGAGGGGCTTGTAACAGGGTGTGACAGCGCAGGCGGAGGTGATGGATGCTATCTTGTGTGTTCTCGCCTGGCAGAGGGGTGGCGCTGGCCACATGCGTGAGTGATACATGTCGGTGTTTCCATAAGTACACATTCAAATGATGTGTGATGGGTCATGTGTGTGAGACAGATGGACAGACAGACATCGTGGCAGGGAAAGCAGCACATAGATCTTCTGGGCTGGGACTGTCCTCAAGAAACAGGCCACCATCCCCTCTTCTGAGATGGTCTTGGCTAGAGACTCCCCCAGATTTGGCCCCAATTCTCCCTTCTTGTTTCCAGAGGCCACTCCCCCACCTTGGCTTTAGTGCCAATGGCTGGCCTTGCCCCTGCCGTGAGGCCATCTGTCCAGGAAGCCAGGATGGTTCACAGCCAACATCTTCCCCCCAAGTGGGATCTTGACCACCATCTACTCGTCCTTTTTTCCCTCCCAGGGCCTGGCCAGGCCTCCACGTGCCTCACCTCCATTACTCCCACGACAGCCCCACCACCAGGTGAAAACTGACTGTGCTTCATAGACAAGACAATGACAACTCAGCTCGGAGAGGCCACGGCACACGCCTGGCGGCAACCATGAGGACCCGCTATGCTCCTGCCCAGCTCGTGGCCAGTTCCCTATCCAAGGAGAAGCAGAGGGTCCCAGCCACATTGTGGGGACTTCTCTGCTCTCTGGACCTCACCCTGCAGAGGAGGATGCCGCCTTTTCCGAATAACTCACCCGGGCTTCCTTTGAGCAGGCCACTTCTGGAGTTAAGGTTTTGTTTTCAGATTCTTAATTCGCTGACAAAGAGGCTGGATGTGGTCTGAGATGGGAGACAGGGGAGGAAACTTGGAGAGCGGGGGTCCTGGCTTCACCCAACGGAGCATGGGCGCACCTGGACGCCTAGGAACCGTGGGCCCGCCCACACCTGAGTTATGCCTGCTTATCACCCAGCCCTCTCACCCCACACACTCTGGGCTCACAGAGGACTTGGAGGTGTCCCTGGGCTCACAGAGGACTTGGAGGTGTTCTCTGAAGGCTCAGAGAACTAGGTTGGCGGGTGTGTACCTGGCAGCCAAGGCCAATGAGGAGACCTTAACAGTGCAATCTGAGGTACCTGGAAAGCCCTTGCCCTTCCAGTATTTCCCCTGTGAGTCTGCCCTGGTGGCTGACACGCTGCCGTTAGCACTTAATTTGGGGGTTAAGCATTGCCTATCCGTTACGCCATGCTTCTTCTTGCAGCAGTATTGCTGTATTTTTATTCATTCTGCTCTACCCTCTGAAATTTTTTCTATTTGTCCCACCAAACAAACCCTCCTTGTCCAGGCCCCCAGCCCCTGCACCCAGCCCTTTGGTCTATGGGGATCGCTCCCTGCTCTTAACTGACTGGGCCAGTGTCTGAAGGCATGTTCCACACCTCCCCAGGGTCCTTTTCTTTAGATCTCTGGTTCCTCCAGCTATTCCTCGTAGGACTTGTTTTCCAGATACTTCCTTCACCTTACCATCCAGTCATTTTCACTCAGATTTGAATGTCTGGTCAGTTTAGTGTTGTCTGGAGTTCCCACAGGATTGTGCCTCCTGGTGGCGGGGGCAGAGATTTCCTCAGGTGGGGGCATGTTCCATGGAGACGATCCCCCCTTAACACCCCTCTCATTGGTTCAGATCTCTGCACACAGGCCTGTCCAATGGTCCACAGCCTCAGGACCAAGCTGCCCACTCTGGGACAGGCCCCCATCCTTTCCGCGCGGCGTGCACACCAGTTCCTACCTCTACCCTGCCCAGGGTGGGGGCTCTGCCCTAAGGCGAGGAGACCCAGAAGGCCCTGAGAACCAGGAGAGAGGGGTGTATATCTTACCAGTAAGGCCAGTGATGCCTATCTCTGTGTTCCAAAATGCAGAATGAGCCTTTCTCTTTATAACCATCGTTTGCGTCATCGATGAAACGGGTTAAGAGTGTAACCCTGGCTAGGGGGGCACTCTAAGATTGCTTCCTGGTTCAGAGCCCCAGACTGTGTCCTCCCATCTGGGAAGCAGCAGGAGCCCCTCTCTCTACCTGCTGAGAGAGCGGGGCTGTGGCAGAGGCTGGGGTGAAGCCTGAGAGCAGAGGCGGTATAAGCCAAGCTCCTGCCTTCCTGGACCCACTTCCGTTCCTGTCCTTCCCTTCACACATCATTTCCATCACTTTAGTCAAGAGTGGGGTTGGGGGGGCTGGTCTGGCCCCCCTCCAGCAGGGACTGGGAGAATCCATCACGCCCCTAACATATATTTTAAAATAACTTACACGCAAAACACCCCCACGTTCCCGTTTCTGCGTCTCAGATCTGATTATCTGCAGCTCTCTCTCTCTCTCTCTTTTAATAAAAAATTGCTATAAATCTCTTTGTCACAGGAGATGTAAGAGGCAGGTTTGCTGGAGAAACTGCCTTGCTGAGTTGTTTTGTAGGTGGTTTGGCGCCCTGCTCTGTTTTTTTTTTTGTTGTTTTTTTTTTAAACTCTCCTACAGCTCAAGCTGAATTTCAAAGAAGATGAGAGTAAAGGAGAGATGTCCCTGGTTGGCGTTAAAGGAGGGAAAGAAGTTAGCAGGTCTGACGAGGCCCGTCCCTCCTCACCCCAGGAATCCCATGCGTATTTCCACACTGCTTCCGGATTTGGTCGGTGGGACCCAGCCTATGTGATATAGCTCGTTAAAAACACACGTTCCTTATATACATATGTATAACTGAATCACTTTGCTGTATACTTGAAACTAACACAACATTGTACATCAACTATACTTCAATAGAAAAAAAGTATTAAAAAACCCACCCATTACTGTTAGAAAGAATCCTTTGCCTCCCATATCCGTCCCTATCTTCTGGCCTAGGCTGACCGTCATGTGCTGTGGGCCCTTTGGGGCTGAGAGGGAAGGGGGATGGGATGTTGGGCATTGGGGAGCCTGGTGGAGCCTTGGTGGTGGAGCCAAGGACCTACATCACAAACGATCCACAGATGGACGACTGGGAAGGTAGCTGTTTGCTGGGAAGTTGTCCCAACACACCTGACCCACTTGTTACCCAGTCCACAAAGCAGGTTAAAAGGAGAGAATATTCCCTCAAATGCTCCACTGGGCGTCAGGGTTGAAGAAAAGGAAAACCCAGTGATGTTGCACATGGAATACGGCCCTGTGAGCGTAGGGCCCTCCAGGCCTTGTGTTCAGCAGTGCTGAGCGGGTGGGGGAAGGGAGGTGTAAGGTGTTCCTCTGGAAGAGAGGCTGGGAAAGGTGTCGTGGGTGGGAGGGGGAAGGCGGTGAGCCAGGGAGTGGAGGGGCGCATGGCTGGGGGGTGGGGAGGAAGACCAGTCTGAACAAAATGAACATCTGGGAGAGCTGCCGCTGGTCCACGTTCCGGTTCATCCGTCCACGCAGAGTGGACGTCAGGCCCCACATGGACACCCCTCAGGGCAAAGGACACGAATCTTAGGGTGCAACAGATCTGCCACTCGCTGTTCTTTGGACCAGGGCCAGTTTCCTTACATCTTTGTGCCTCAGTTTCCTCGCTGGCACAACGAGGATGATGATAGTGTCTTCAGAGTTGCTGTGGAGCTTAGAGGCACCCTGAAGCTACCCCACACACCTAAAACTGGGCGCACGGGGACTCAGCAGTTGTCCCCGCCCCCAACATCACTCCAGGGAGGGCGCTGCAGGGCATCTGCTCCGGGCCCTTCCAGGCCTTCTCTACAACAAGGCAGGTTTTGCCAGCACACCGTAAGTGAGCAGGGCACAGCGCCACCCGGCCATTCCATGGCCTCTCTGTCTTGCCGGCCGCTGCCAGAGGAGGTGTATTTCATTCGTATTTAATGAAGTCCAGTAACGCGGCACTATATGAATCACAGTGTAACGCACAAGAGAGGATACCAGATAAAGGTATAGGTCTGTGTGTGCGTGTGCCTATCTATGTATACACGCATGCACACATTTATTGGGATTTTCAGGCCCACTACAGTTATTAATCTGATTCAGAGCCTGCGGCCTGGTTTAATATATTAAGTGAAATGGCAAGTCTGTAACCGTCTTTCCCTCGTCTTACTCCCTACCTTCCGTCTGCTCTCCAGGACAACACCGTGCATATGCCATATTAGATTCCATTTTGGTCCTGTTCTGATAAGCAGGAGATTAAATAATGAATGAGATTCCCATTAGCTGAATTTTTTTTTTGGCATATTTCAGGCAACCTTTTCCCTTTTTAATCAAATTGGCTCTGTATCGCAGAATATTTTTACATTGATTTGAAAGAAAAGGATTTTTTTTAAAAGGTCCGGTTACACTGACATCCCAATGTGTATGAAACTTGGCCGGCACAGGCATCGGTGAGGGGAAGGGGCAGGGGTGCAGCTGGAGGGCAGCAAGTGGGATCTGGAAAAGACCCTGCTCCGTCCACCTTCCCTCCTCCCCACCTCACTCCTTTCCTCTTCTTTTCCAGATTCTTCTGCTCTTAGACCAAGGGACTTGGGGAGACACATGGCTCCCTTATTTTTGCTAGAAAGCAGGACTGTTCATTGAAATGTTATCCCATGCATGATAAGAACTATGTGTAAGGCACCCATCCTTCTGGAAGCTTCCTTCTTTTACTTGAGGCCACTTGCCTTCCTCTTAGGAAGACCCCGAGACACATCCTACCTTTCAGGAGAGAGCTGTGCAAGGGACCCAGGGCTCAAATTCCCAGGAACACAGGGCACGAGAATCTCACTCTTCCACATGCTCCCCTCCCCCGACACAGGTGCTTGTCATCCACCCTGACTACATACATGTCCTTCATGGAAAAATCAAGTTTTTTGTCTATTTTTTCCCCCCCGGGAGGTGGATAAGAGAGGAGAAGCCTGTGTAAACCTGAAGACCTCATCACACCTCGCTATTGGATCCTTCCGCTTTCTAGCTGTGCAGGAAGAGTTCGGAAGACCCAGGTTCCAGGCTGCTTTCTCCTGGACCCAGCTCACAATGTCCGGGGCTCCCCTTTACTGAGTCCCAACAATGCGTGAGGGGGTGTGATAGGTGTTTAGGGCTAGGCCTCTCCACAAGCTTCAGGCAGGTGTAATCAGTACCCCCACTGAAGCGACAGAGGTGACCTGGGCTCACCACACCCAGGTCACTTGTTCACAGACCACGGCTAATAAGTACAAGAGTCTGGATTCAGGCCTGGGCCAAACTCAGGTGCACACACTCTCCCCCAACCCGACGTTGCTGGTGGTATCCCGTGGTCTTCCTGGTGCAAAGTTCCCATTGCTTCCTGCTCTGTGGTGTGTGAGGTTGTCTCTGTCCCCTTCTCTGCGCCCCTCGTCCTCAGCTCTGGTCTCTTGGCTACAGGAGACTAACTGAGGGGGTCAGGATGAGAGCGTGGTAGCTGCAGTAGCTGTAATCTAGTACCGCAGGGGCCCCTCCAGACAGCGGGCGAGAGTAGTCTGTGGATTCCCCACGGGACCCCCTGCACCCAGTGCTCAGGACACATGGGTTGACTGACTGTAAGTGAAGGCTCAGGGGGGGCCGGGGTGGGCCCGGCCTGCTGACTCTCCTCAGATATCTGAGGTCATGCAGGAGAAAGCCAGAGCCTGACCTGCCTATCTCGTTTCTTGGGGAGTGTGGCTGTCCCCAGGGACTTCCCACGCGAACAAACGCTCCCACGGACTTTCAGAGATGACTGGACCGACGCAGAATGCAGTTGGTGCTTCTCCCTCCTCTGAGAACCTGGGCTGCTGGCTGACGAGGGGCAGGTGGTGTGATGCACTGGTTCCCACTGAGCGGCAAACTGGGTCCTGCAGGCAGCACAGAGCATTGGGGTCGGGAGGAGTCATGGGGGCATCACGGCCCCCTCGGAGCTGCTTCCGGGCCGGGGCAGCTGGTCCCTGCATGGGAGGCTGCCTGTGCTATGGGACAGCCCTGCCCTAAGCAAGCTCTTTACGCTGAGCTAAACCTGCCTGCTCATCCCTCCTACACCCCGGCCCACTCTAGGATATCCTGATAAGGTGGGGGGGGCCCCACCCTGACCCTGCCATCGAGGTTCGGAAAGCCTAGGGAGGGGGCTGCATCTGGAAGGGGCCGGATGTGGAGGGGGCTGGTCGACCGAGTCTGCCAGCGATGCCCTCCCAGCCTTCTGATTCTCAACACGTGGGCAGTTCACAGCCGGTGACAGGAGTAGTGGGGGGATCTGAGGGTCTGCTGGGGACGACAGACATACTGGACACTCAGGATCAACACCGGAGATGCACCGCAGGGACGGAGATGCAGTTTACAGATGGTTTCTTGCGTTACCCTGCCCAGGCCTAACTGCCATTCTTCCCTGGCTCCCTCTGGGCAACCGAGACACACTTTGCTTTACGAAGTCACCCTTCACTCACAGTGCGTCAGGGCCACGCACACCCCTGGGCAGAATGAGCTGCTTAGGTCCGGCCTGAAAGTCGTTTTGGTTGTTAGAACTGGGGATGAGAAAGGCTATCGGAGGCAGAGACGGCCTCGGGGAGATTTTCAGGTGGAGGCAGAGACGGCCTCGGGGAGATTTTCAGGTGTTGACCGGACAGAGGCTGCCCCTCCCTGTGAAGACACACGTGAGATACTTGGGAGAGTGTGACAAGTAAAGGACAGAAGGAGGAGATAAGAGAAGTGAGCTGTGGATGCCCCCGCCCCTGCTCCCCTGGCAGCCCGGGCTTACACAGTCCCTGGTCCGTGTTCCAGGTCCAATTAATCTCCTCTCTCCCCTGTCTCCCTCCCCCTCCAGCTCCTGAAGACAAGGGAAGGAGAGCGTGCCCTTTCGGCTGATACCTCCGCTGAATTATTTGAGAGATGAGACTTTAAATGGATGTTTAAAGGGCCAAAGGCCCAGGCCTCCATTCCAGGGCGCCTGAAGGTCTGGATCTGCAGGAAGGAGAGGGTAGGCAGCCCTGCCCCCTGCCCACCCCTCCCTGTGCTGCCGGGACCTCAGGGTGACGACCCAAGGATGGGGCCTGCCATCACCGGTGTGCTCGTGTACACATGTGGGCAACCCTGCACGTGTGTGTGCTGGCGGGCACTGTCTCAGCACACAGGCCCATACAAAGTTTGGGCACACAGTTTTGTGGACGTGTTGGGAGGGACGGCTGTGGCACGTGAAGGCTCCATTGTGTGCCTAGCAATCACCTTTTGTGAGCATGCGTGTAGGTGTGACTGCATGAATCAGGGTGTGCAAAACTAAGTGAATGAGCATGTTTCCTTACGTGAGCGGAGAGGGGAGGGTCTGGGCAGTGGCTGGCCCCGTGGCCTGGCAGGAGCTGACCTGCAGGGAGTGCCACCCCCTTGTTCTTGGAATTCTGCTTCTGTAACATCCAGAGACAGGGAGAGGGGCTGCTTTCCCAGAGACAGAAACCAAATTGCCCAGATTTTAAGGAGAGAGTCTTGGGATTTATTCTGAGTTCAGAAATCTAGAAGAGAGAGAGTGTCCCAAAATGTGAGATCTGTGCTTGTCTGTGTGTGCACGTGACTGCAGCTGTGAGACTGTGAGTTTGGTCCAAACTGATTCCGCGTTAGCCACTGGCTCCTGGTCCTCTGTGTGTGTGTGTGTGTGTGTGTGTGTGTGTGTGTGTGTGTGTGTGTGTGTGAAGGAGGAGACTGGAGGGCCAGCTTTGGTCAAACCCTCTCCAGGAGATGAGGCTATGGGGCAACTTGTCTGTGGGCGTCACTGCTCTTTCCATCTCACGCTAAACTCTCCGGTGAGTGAAAAACTTTGGGAATTGATTGGCAGTCAGAAGTAAGATATGTGAAGCCCTAGAGCGTCCATCAGGTCCAGCAAATTGAAGGTCTCTGAAATCCGGGAGAATAGCCGCCACTGAGGCAGAGCTCTCCTCAGGGTCTCCTCTTATCCAGAGGGACAGCCAGACTGGGGTGAAGACAAGGCTGGGGCTGGACTGGGGGGACTGGCACAGCTCCCTATGTGCCTGGGTCATGGCCCTCGGGGGTGGGCTCAGCTGTCTGACCGTGTCTCCCTCCCAGCTCTGCCCACAGCTGCCCCTCTCGGCCACCATTTCTCCACATTCTTGTGGCCAGGCATGTGGGCGCCTGCCCTCCCGGTCTACCTCGTCCAAGGAGCAAGTCGTGCCCACTGAGCACCCCTTTCTTTGCTATGTGTTGGGTTTTTTCCCACTCACTCACTCCTATTCTACTGATCAACCATACACACTGCTGCCAGCCAGGTGCTGGGGGTGAGAAAGGGCGAACTTCAATCTCATACAAGTTCATGAAGCGTTCATTGAGCGCCAACTGTGGGTGAGGTGCTGAGGGTCCACTGCTGGACAAGACAGCTATGATGCTTTCTTGCACAGAATTTATAACCTGGTGGGGGAGATTGCTAACGGTGTGGTTATAAACTGGAGTGCCTGTTGCTGTTTGGAATACAGAGCGGAGGTTTGGAGCACACAGAAGGTCTCCAGGCTGGAGTTCACTGAGTCACACATCTTATCCCAATCAGAGTGGAAACTTCCAGGAGCCAAGGACAGCATTTATCTTCTCACCATCACCTCCACAGCCCTTATACCAGGTCTGTTTGGGTTTTCCTAGACTATGAAGAGATGGATGGATGGATGGATGAATGGATGCATGGAAAGATGGATGGATGGATGTTGCTTCTATCACATTCTGACCTCTTAGCTTTGGAAACATGGATTATGTGACCAGGTCAGAACTCAGTGCTAAGTGGTAGCAGCGACGCTCACTGCCTGCCCCTGGCTCCTCCCAGGAGGTGGCGGCTGGGCAAAGGAGCCTCCCCTTCCAGCCCAGGCTGTGCACACACATTATTGGCTTGCTCCTCAATCATGCCTTTTCCAGCTAGCTGCTCCTGTCACAGCACATCTTGTTAGCGCTGGAGGCTCAATGAAATGGAAATTCATGTTTAAATTTAAAAACAACATATTGACCCTGGGAGCCAGCGATGTCTATGTTTTTAATAACTTACTCAGAACGAAGGCTTGGATGAGCATGTATGATTCTTCATGTCTGCGTGTCCCAAGTGTGTGGGCTTGTGTGTTTCATGGGGTACCTTTCTGCATTGTTTATGTGGGTGTCTGTAGTGTTTTCACCTGTGTCGGTGAGCGTCTCTGTGTGTGTCAGCATTTGCTCTGGAGCGCTGTGTGTCTCACTTTGTGGTTAAGGCTGTGCGAGGCTGTTGTGGGATGTGTTCGAAAGGTTTGATTTGACTGGGACGTGCTCAGGGAGCTCAGAGAGCCCTTCACCCCTTCCATCTCTTGGCAGAATCAGCATCTACCCCTTGGCACAAATGCTTCCTTCCCACTGAAGCCCCGCCGCCTTCCAGAGCCCCATTCGTCCTCGCCAAGTGACCCATCCTCCTCCCTCTCTGTGTCACCCTCTGCTATGAAGGAAGACCAACAGTCTGGTGGTCCGGAGGCCCAGGATCTGGCCCTGTACCACCAGCTGTGTAGCTGAGCTAAGTGTCTGCATCCTCTGTACTCCAGGTCTCCTTTGTAGGGTGGGGCCGCCACAGTAAGGCCTCCAAAAGGCCCATCCTAGGGTCTGTCAGCTGTCGTGTTATGATTTCTACTCTCAAACCCAGTCTGATCACTGTTATCCTGTTCCAAGAACACTCAGTGTTGGGTCACTGACACTTTTTCTGATTTCCAACCTGATGCAGCAGAGATAAACACCAACACTAGCCATATGGCAGGGGCTCAGCAAACACTTGCTCATTGACTGAAAGAAGGATGCTGCCAGTTTCAAGTGTCTTATTCTTTCATCCATCTCTCCATCCACCGAGCAATGGATTCATTCTACAAACATTTCTTTCTTTCTTACTATTGATATATGCAAAGATGTAAAAGACAGCTTCCACTCCTGAGATTCTTTCAGCCTACTAGGGGTGATGGTGTGTAGGCAAGAGCAGGGTAAGAAAGGGCCAGCGTGCACTGGGGAGGGCTCAGAGGAAGAAAGAGCATGTTTGAGAGGTGGGATCAGGAAAGTGTTCATGAGGGAGCTGGTGGGAGCAGAACTGAGCCCAGAGGGCTGGATGGGTCAGATGGGGAAGGAAGGAGAAAAGGAGGGGCCCTCCCTGGTAGGCTCATGGAAGGCATGTTTAGAGAAGAGCATGAACAAGTAGGGGACAGCAGTGGAGAAAATTCAGCCCACCTACCCATCCATGGCCTAGAGCACTTTCTTTCCCATCACCGTGCAGTTCTTTCATTACCCTTAGGACAAAAGCAGAGAGGCCCGATCACCTCTCTTTCAGAGATGGGAAACTTGGTCCAGGAGGGTTGAGTGTCGAGCCCAAAGTCACATAGCAAGTGTGTGACAAAGTAGGGACCACAACCCAAGTCTCTGGACCTGGGGTCTCCTTCTCAATGATGGGATAAAGAACCCATCCAGAAAGTTTTTAAAAAGCCTTATTTTTTAACTTCAAGAGAAGTGGGAGAGGGTCTGTGGGCACTTTGTTTCTATTACCTCTTGAAAATTGACATAATGCCTTGGTAGCTCCCCCTTAATATTCTGCTGTATATGCAGCCTGACGATTTCCACCATCGAATGTGACAGGTTGGGAAGATTAAAAAGAGGAGCTAAACTAGCACCAGTTGGAGATGAGGAAGAGTATCACAGTTATGAATAATTTCATCTGAATCCTCACAACACGACACTCCCTGGACAGATCACATTCATTATCTTATTCACCACGACGACTGCAATATTAGTGATTTGTTACCGAATCAATTATTAATTCATACAGGAGAACGAGGCTCTGTCACTTAACTCTTCTCTGAATGTTGGGCCCAGGGTGGGGCAGGGAGGGGGAAACAGCCAGATTTAACCTTCATTCCTTGGTTTCGGCTCTTCTAGAACGCGGAAGGACAGCCAAGGGTGGTGGCAAGTGAGACATCTGGTTAGGGGGAGCGTGTCATGCCCCTCAGAGCTGTGGCCTGAAAACACAGACATCCAATACAACAGAGCAGTGCAGAGCCCAGAGGTCTGTCGGGGCCAACTGAGGACATCCATCCATCCATCCATCCAGTCATCCATCCATCCATCCATCTAATCACCCGTCCATCCGTCTGTCCATCCATCCAATTTATTGCTAGCCATTTGAAGTATCTGACTCAAATAATTTGCTCTGTAATCCTCTCTTCTCTGACAACCCATGCAAATCCTCCCAACTTTCAGAGCCCAACTCAAGGGATCAGCCTCCAGGACACACCCCCACCCTCGGTTTGCCGGCTCTCCAGCTGCCATCCCAGGAATTCCTCAGCCCTTCGCTTGAGGTGGATCCACCCTTGACCAAACACAGTTTTCACGTGAATGTCTTGTCTCCTTAGCCCAAGATTCCTCAAAGGATCTTGGGACCTGTTTCTTTTTCTTTCTTTCTTTTTTTACATCTTTATTGGAGTATAACTGCTTTACAATGGTGTGTTAGCTTCTGCTTTATAACAAAGTGAATCAGTTATACATGTACATATGTTCCCATATCTCTTCCCTCTTGCGTCTCCCTCCCTCCCAATCTCCCTATCCCACCCCTCCAGGCGGTTGGGACCTGTTTCATATCACCTGGTCTGTTCTTTAAGGAAGCAGATCCTGGAACCCCATCCCGGACACACCGAGCCTGAGCTCGGTGGGGCTGAGGCCTGGGAACCAGCCTTTTAAAAGAGGACCCAGGGGATCCTCGGGCACACTGCTGGGCCACCCTGGGAGGCCCGTGTGTCTTCTCAGGCACCACACCCAGGGCTGGGCCTTCAGGCAGCGGACTCTCGAGTGTCCAGGCCTTGTTAACAGGCTGCGGGCTTCCTCCTGCTCTTCCTCACTCTGCATATCCCCTGTTGTTGCAACACATCTGCCGTGTGTTGAGGGGCAGAAACGCACAGTTCTGAAATCAGGGAGGCTTGAAAGCAAGGCAGGTGGAAATGTTAGGGGCGGCAGTGTCTCCCTGGGGAACTGAGAGGGGGAGAGGGAGGGAGGGCAAGAGAGGAGCGAGAGAGAGGAAAGGAAAGGAGAAAGTATGGAAGAAGGAGGAGTAAAGAAAAATATTAACGGGGGAAAGGAAGGAAGGCAGGAAGGAAGGAAGGATGGAAAGAAAGAAATAGGAAATAAAGAAGCCGCCTCCGTCACGTGAGGCTGCCTGTAGCCTTTGGTGAGCCGGCACAGTTGCAGCTTTCTGGACAGGGAACCTGGGCTCCGAGGGGAGGAGGCTGGGAGCCGGGTCTACGTGTGAACAAGCCCATCTGCAGGGGTGGCTCGTGATGAGTGGGCGCTACCTCCAGCTGTTCCCTTCCCCACAAGCAGCCCAAAGACAGTGCTGGACTTCCCCAGATTTTCCCTCTTCCTCCCTGCTTCTCTGACTTGACCTGTGGGCAATCTCCTTTTCCGCAGGTTTAGGGTCCTTCCCCACAGCTTCCCAGGGCCCTGCCAGCGAAATACAACAGCCCCAGTGAACGCCTGCCATTGGCCAGGTGGTGCTGACTCGCTTCGGCAGCCCGAGGGCGGGGCCCACAGTGACCTCCCAGGGTGCTTCTTGCCTGTCTGACCAGTAGCTGGAACCCTCTCCCAGAAGCATGCCCTGCCCCAGAGCCCACTGGGAAATCAGGAGAGAGATAAAGCTAGGAGGAGAGAGTTACAGGTACCAGGGTTACAGGGACCCCAGAGCCCACCGGGAAATCAGGAGAGAGATAAAGCTAGGAGGAGAGAGTTACAGGTACCAGGGTTACAGGAACCCCAGAGCCCAGTCTGATCCTAATCTTGGCCATCTCTGGACCCTGGCAACCCCACCTGGTTGTCCCGTCAGACCCTCTGGGCATCCCAGTCTTTCTGCAAAGACCACTTAGAGACCAGACCCACAGAGGGGCGGGTAAGAAATGTCACCAGCTCATAATGAGTCGTGTGGGTGATAGTTTATCTGAAGGATGGTCTGAAGGATGTTTTGGGGCCAACTGAGCTCCAAGTTTCTAAATCCTTCCTCTTAACCCCTCAGTTCCCTCCGTTCAACGGCTGGCGCCTGTCCACACCCTTGGTGTGTCTGACCTCTTGGAAGTGCCACCGGTTAGGGACATCCTGGAAACTCATCCCTCCTTCAAGGCAAAGCAGTTTGACCAAAGACCCCAGTCATGTCCCCGCCCGGCCTCTCCATCTGTCTCCCTCCACACAGTGGGGATGCAGAAGAGTAAGCATGTGGTTGGAGAAGGACAGAAACTCCAGTGCCCAGTTCCGCTGGCGGTAATTACCTCTGGATAAATAAACCAGAGGGGGAACATCGTCGAAAAATCTAATTACTATGTGGCTGGGAGGTTTCAACCTTGGTCAAGTTCGGGCAGGTCTGATTTTTTGTGGAGTCCTAAACCCTGAGCACTTAGGCCGTCCTGGCTGGTCACTCTTGGTGGCTCTGCTCCCTTTGTTCAGAACCACTGCCCCCTCCGAGCCTCCAACCGTAGTTCCAGCTTTTCCAGACTTGGGCTGTGCTTGTATCCCAATCCCTTGGAGTCACAGAATTTTCAGAGTGAAAGGGACTTTAGAGACCACCTAACCCAATACCGAAAGAGCCATGAAGAAGGAACCAGAAGGTTTGGGTTCAGCTCCAGTCCCCCCGCTGTGTGGCCCAAGTCGAGTCCCTTGTCTCACCTACGTTTTCCTCATTTTCAAAATTTAACGTGGAATAAAAACATATCCCTGACGGTCTCATAGGGTTGCTGTGAGGATAATCAAAAAATGCTGCAAAGCGTCTCTCAGACAGGAAGAAGACCACTGAACATTCTTTTTAGAGGAGAAACTAATGCCCAGAGAGATTTGGTAACTTGCCAAAGGCGCATAGCTTCTCGAATCATCGACGGGGTGCCCACTGTCGGGGAGTGTGTGGGTCCCCCGAGAGCCAGACTGTCCACCTGAGCCAAGGTTAGGTGCACTTGACAATTCCTTTCTGGAAGACTTAGTTGACTTTCACGCTAATCTGGTGTCTGGCATGGAGCTGGTGCACAGAGTAGGGTGGAAGGCGGACCGGATGGAAGGGACCTACTGGATTCCTTTGACGAGGCTGCAGGCTCCAGCTGCGAGCACCTGGGATGCAGGTCCCCTCTGTCCTCAAGGGCGGGCAGAACCCTATTCTTCTTTATTTCCTCAACGCCTAGTGCGGGGCCTCACACCCAGGAGGGGCTCAATGAATGTGATGGAACGTATAGGCTAATCGCTAATCAATATTGGTTTTACTTTTCTGTGTTTGATTACACGGGTTTACAAATGAATTGCACATTTAAGTGATGAAACTGCATTTCTTTAAAATGATTCCAGAATTATCTTCGCGGTTGCAACTCAAGAAAGATGTACTGGGGAGGGGTTTAATCTCTCGGCAGTGTTCTACTTGGGGAACCACAGGCACTCTGAGAATCAGGACAAGAGGCAGGGGAGAAGGGGCTGGGGCTGACGTCTGTGACCCCAGAGAAACCTCCCACCAGCGCCCCGGCCTCAGGGCTGCTGGGAGCTGGAGCGGAGGCCAAGCCTGAGGATTCACAGCATTTCTGGATGGGTGGAGCCCCCATCCCATCCTTCCCAGGGGCAGGGGGCAGGGAGAGACCTTGGTGCTCCCACTGGAGAGAGGCCCAAAGAGCTGCCTCAGCGTGTGGTCAGGGCCAGGACGGGAGGGACGTGGCCATGTAGCCTGGACCGCTGGTCAGGAAGTCAGCTCAGTGCCCTCTCCCTGGCAGAGTGGAGACAATAAAACCCTCAGGAAAACTCTCGGGTACCTACAGTATAGGACCCAGGGGCCAACACGGTCCACTCTACACTGGGAGGGTCCCTATAGGATTTTTTTAAGGACAAAGAGAGCAACAGTCCTGCTAGGTTCCTGGTCTGTCTGCTTCTCTTCGCAAGTCCCCGGACCTCTGGCAGGGCCAGTTCACAGAAGGATCTGGGGGAGGGACGGAGCCCTGTGGTGGCACAGGGTCAGTGGGAGGGGTGTCCTCTGTGAAGGACTCACAAAACGGCCACTCCGGGCTTCTGGCAGCTGCATCTCGTGCTCGTGTGAGCCATCTGCTATCCTAATCCAGCAGCACATCGATCCACCAGCTTTTGGAACCCTGCTGTGAGGCTGGGGGTGGGGACGAGGACGGAGGACTTCGCAGCCCTGATCTTGCCTGAAAGAAGACGGCCATGCGGTGAGGGGAAAACTGGCCCTCTGCACAGAAGGAGCTGCAGGGGCTGATTCTTGTCCAGCGCCTGATGGCCGGCAGCAGCTGTGAGAAGCAGTGTGGCCTCACCGTGAGGGTGCAGCGACTGCACTTCTTGGTGCCTCAGTTTCCCCATCTGCTAAAAGGGACGACAGCACTTAGCTCACAGGGCCGTCAGGAGGAGTGAATGAAGCACCCGAGAATGGGACTGCGGGCCTGCGGACGGAATCCTCAGGGAAGGCTGTGTGTAGGAGGTGGGACTTGAGCTGGTGGCGAGAGAGGGAAGCGCAGGGAACTGCCTGAGCCAAGTGTGGAGGTGGGACAGGCCCCGGGAGCCCCATGGGCGGCACTGTGTCCCCCTCCTGCCTGTGAGGATGCTCTGCACAGCGGGGCAGGGGTCCGGGTGGCATGGGCGCCATCAGGATGGCCCAGCTCCTGGCAGAGAAGAGGGCGCAGTGCTTGTCCCCTGAGCTTGGGGGCTGGGCCTGCCCAGAGGTATGATTGCTTCAGCCAACAGGCAGGGCGACGGTTTTCCTGAACCTCATGAAGGGAATTTTCGGAGCACAAGCTGCAGGCCTGGAGCGTTGCCAGCACTAGGAAAAGTGCAGTGCCCCCAGCAGATCAGAGGTTCCTCCCAGCTCCTGGGGCCCTGCCTCCTGGTCTCCCTGGGAGCCTCAACTGTCTGGACGCCTGTGAGGGGCCGTAGGGCCTAGCCTTCCCCAGTAAGAGCCTGATGCCATGTCTGATTGCCCTGCTCTGGTCCAGCTTAAGTAAGGACTTGGCTTGAGCCTGGGACAGTCCAAGTCTCCTTGGCCAATTTTCCCCCTCCCCCAACTCGCTCTTTCCTGTAGGATCTGCTGGATCTTCAGTCCTGACCCTCCCACCTCTGACCCCATCACCTCCCTCCCAGCCCTCTCAGGGCACATGCCAGCCCGCATTCTGCCAAGAGTCTCCCAGCCCACGGTTGGAGGCAGGATCTCCCCATACCCCTAGTTTGCAGAGGTGGAAACTAAGGTTCTGAGGAAGTATTACCGGCGGGGCTGTAGCCAGAGCCAGGGAGCCGGGGACCTTCTCTACCTTCCTGGGCTCTGGCTGGCCTGGCTGCAGATGCCATGGGGTCTCTGCCACCTTCTTAAATGCAGGGGACCTCATCGCTGCCACCCCGGGCCCTGCAAAGCTTTTCTTGAACCACGTCAGCACACACGCACCTCTGCCTGCAATGGAGGAGGCTCTTGGAGTCCTCCCGCTCTGATGGATGGCCGCCCCTGCTCTCGCTTGTGTCATGAGTGTGAGTCATGTCTCCCCAGCCAGACAGTGACCTGGCCGCCTGCCGCTGCAGCCACGTGCTCCTTTCTCCAGAGTCCGGGGGCCTGAGCGCCCAGTGGGGACTCAGTGGTTGCCACTGAGTGATAAATGGACTGGAGACTCGGGCGTGAGTCTGCGTCTGAGGCGTGAGGGTGATTGAGGTCAACCTTTGCTCTATGCGTAGAAAATGCGTTCCTGGAGCAAACTGATGGTCAAGCAACCCGGAGACAGCCACGTGAAGCCTATGAAACGTGCACTGTAAACATCTGATGTGAATTCAAGCCTCCCTCGGTCCGTGTGGATTAGTGTGGCCTGATTCTCTCCGTGGAAGGCAACCCTCACGCCTCCCTCCCATCACCCACATTAGTGTCTTTTTAGAACGAACGTAGCAGAGTGTGAGCAAACACGGAGAGGGGATATTCCTGGGTCCTTGCCCTTAAGAGCTCTCATTTCCAAAAGCCAGCCCTTTGTGTCGAACTCAAATCCCTCTTGCTGTAAGAGACGCCACTATGCTGCTGGTAACAAATTACTACGTCCATTAGACGTAGACGTAGATGTTAGTCTCTTCTCTCTCTCAGAAGAGACTGAGTCTAGGGGGCAGGTGATTCCCTCAAGATCACAGAAGGGTTTAGTGCCTGAGCAGGGACCAGACTCCTGGCCTCATTAGGCACTTACAGCATCCCTTCTTTCATCTGCAAGTGCAGGGCGGGAGGGGATGGCAGCCTGCCTCACCCTGGGATGGCCGGGCAGTGGCAACCCTTGTGGCCCATTAAGAAAAACAGCTGTGTTTTCCCTGCTCCAACAGGCCTCCAGTGAAACAAACAGGATATTTGCCAGGGAGAAAGGAGGAGCCTCTTGGCTCCCAGGGCCCCCTTCCCTCACACTCCTTGTAGCTTTGACTCCAAACCCCTGCCTTTATTAAGTGCACCACTCAAAAGGCAAAGTCATTCCTGCAAGTGTCAGGGATAAGTGGGGGAACCGGGAGAGGAGACTGAAGCCTGGGGGAGGGAGCAGCTGAACCCCAAAACGTGAGACTGAATGTGTATTATTGCGCGTGGGAGCCTGTGAGTGTGTACGCGAATGTGTGTGTGAGTGCATGTGAGTGTGTATGTGAATGTGTGTGAGTGTGTATGTGTGTGTTCCTGCATATGGGTGGGGTGAGGGAGAGTCCTGTGACTAGGGGACGCCGCCTTTTACGGTTGCCCTGGTGACGTTCATGGCCCGTACCCTGCCATGTTTTGCCAAGGAAACTGGCCACAGACCACCCCCATTGCGCCTTTCTCAATGGAAAAGACTCCCTTGCTTTACTTCTCCAGCAGAAACGACCCACAAATGCTCCTGCTCCTCCTAGCTTCTGCAGTGAGCACAGCCCACCCACAAACCTCTCCCGGGCTCTTCAGAGGACACACAGTACCCATCCCTCTGTCTCGTTTTCCCAAGCCACGTTCTCTGATGCTCAGTAGGGCTGGAAAGGATACAGGAACAGCTGGTGCTCCCAGTGTGCAGGTCTTCCTGTTAGAATGGACACTCCTCCCGCACACATGAGCTTGCTCATCAGCTCGAGACAAGCCCGTGTAATGCCCCAATGCAGTGCTGAGAGTTCTAGAAGGTGGGCTGGAGGCAGAGGAAGCAGACGAGGGTGGGCCCTGTCCTTGGCTCACCCACATCTGATTGGGCTGTGAGGGTCTTCCTGGTGAGATAAATGGCACTAAAGATTTGACTGGAATTTCTCAAGTCTTGTGGGGTGCTGACTCCAGGGGGGACTGGCTTTCACAGGGAAGGGAGACCCTGTGGGACCAACATGGGCTGGGAAGGCTGCCTGGCGGGGGTGGGGCTGGAGGTGGGTCTGCAGTGGGGTTAAGAAACGTTGCTGGCAGAGGTGGGGTCTGAGTGCAGCGCCCTTGAATCCAGCCTTGGCAGACAGCGGGATGCCTGCCTTCCTACTCTCCCCCTGTTGTTGGCACGTGTGTCCTTGGGTCACTGGCCTATGGTCCCCGCCCAAACCCAGGGCTGAGAGGTGGGGTGAAACCATTGCAGTGAGAAATCAAAATAGTGGAGGTACCCATAGTCCCGGCAAGAGTCGTGGCCTTGGTCTACTGAAGCCACCCCCCAAGCCCTCTGAAAAAGTGGAGGAAGCCTGCCTGTCCTCCTTTCTGCTTCTCTCCACTCAAAACCTTCAGCAGAATGGCTTGGGGAGGCTCAGGGAGACTGGCCATGGCTGAGACCATCACGGATCTTTCACTGGGGTTCATCGTGCTACCGGGTCTACCCCAAACAAGGAGCGGCTCCTTGGCCAGATGCCAGACAGGTCATATGCCAGGCCACCTCCTCCTCTTCTCTGAGCGTCTCCCTCCTCCACCCTCCTAAGTCTTCTCCTCTGGGAAGCCCTCCAGGACTCATGGGGCCTGGCCTAGTGCGACAACTTCCTCTTCCATGAACTTGGGATGGTCTAGCCCTCTTCTCTAATACTGTGGCATCTACAAGGCTCTGATTTGCTGGTACTCTCACCCCAGGAATGAGCTGCTCTTGGCTTTATCCCTAGAAAGCCTAGACAGGGTAAAGTGACAAGACCTAAGACAAAACCCAGCTTGTGCACAGGTGTGCTGCTCCACGGGGCAGGGGGCTATCATGGGAGGCTTTGGGGAGGAGGGGCATCTAGAAGGAACGGAGAAGGAGCAGCCTGCCGAGGAGGAAGAGGTGCAGAGAGGACTCAGAACGGGTGCTGGGCTTGTCAGCACCAGAGGGAGCCGAAGAGGGAAACATGCCTCCTGGGCAGGGAGCTCTGGCCTTCCACCCGAGACCCTGTCTCCCACCTTGGAGGGTCCTGGCCTGGCTCCAGAACCCAGCAGCTCTTGCCTTGGGCACTCTGAGCGTCCATGAGCATGTACAAGCAACACTGCCCGTGCTGTTACTAACTAAGGGCTTGTGCAGTCCTGCTGCGGCTGGAGTTAAGTCTTCCCAGCGGCTTGGCAGCAATGCCTGTGGCCACAGTGGGGGTCTGTGTCCCCTGAGGCTGTGGATGAAGGGTCACATCTGCCCTCCCCTCCAGCTTCCCAGCCAGGTGATTAGGATATTCCGCCCCCACCCCGCCACCAAGCGCCTGCTGTCTCCAGCCCCTGCCCCTTCTCACGCCTCCTCCACTCTGGCTAGAAGAGGGGGTCCAGACTCCCCACTCATGCTCTCAAGTCCAGGGCCCTGGGCTCCAGAGACTCCTCTCTCGCTCCTTGACTTGCTATCACCTTGACCCCCTCCGTGCCATCCCTCACTCTGCCCTTTCAGACCCAAGTGCATCCTCTGTCCCTCCACATCTGGCCACCACCCTGCGCAGGTCCCCCCGCGCCCTCTCCAGGAGTGTCCTCTGACCACTGTGGTCCACACGGCCGGCTCTCCGTTCCCGACACTCCTGTCTCTTAAAGGCTATGCTCCTCTTTGGACATCTGGTCTCGCCCCATCTTGTCGTGGGACCTGTCAGGTGTGAATGTGGGACTCCCGAGGAAAGAGACAACTTATTCCAATGATCTGGGTTTCCCATCCTGCCAAGTCCAGGGCTGGCACCTAAACATGCTTTGCCCATGACTGCAAAGATGGTTCATTGGACCATGTCATCTGTCCCTCGCGGGCTGGTGACATGGGCAGAATCCCTCAGGTTAAAATGGGGAAGCTGTGTACACAGCTAAATATCTTGGCTTTGCAGCAAAGACAAGGCCCTTCCAGGGTTCTAACCCTCTCCCTGTACCTCAGCCAGGCTGACTAAGGAGGTCTCTGAGAGCAGCCACCTCAAGAAACCCCCCTGCCTTGCCTCTCAGCTTGCCACCTAACTTCATTTAATTGCCCCCTGGCTTTGTTAGTGCCTCCTAGATGAGAATACCTGAGACCTGGAAAATTCATAATCACATGATTTCTTTTAAAAAAAGAAAGGACAGGAGAAAAAAAGAAAGTGCATTTCCTTTCCACCGACTTGTCCATAATTACCTAATTAGAGCGGTCACCGAACAGTTGTCCGTGGGGAAGAAACCTCATGGAGATTCAGGAAGGAAAAGAGTGGGTTCCCTGGGAGAGCTCTAGGGGCAAGAACCAGCTCCCCTGACACAGGCCAGACCATCTGTATCTGCAAAAGCTAAAGTTGTTTGGCAAAAGCCCTAGGGCTACTGTCCTCGCCAGCTTGGGGACACGGTGGAAGATGGGCACACCACAGGGCTCAGAACAGGGCTGCCTGTTGAGGGGACCTTTGTCCATACGTTGGTTCTCTGTTAGGTGCTGGGCCTCCATCACTCAGAGAGGACACAGGTAAGGGCAGAGCTGGCTCCTCTACCGCTGACAGCGGCTGGAGGGACAGAAGACAGGTCGGCAGTGATAGACAGCGGCCACGGGGGTAGGAGAAGGACACAGCCCCTTCCCTCAGGTGAGTGTGGTCCCAACTCTGGCTAGGGGCTGCCCCCAACAGCAGAGGACTGGCACCTCAGCTCCCAGCTAGATCTGCCCCCAAGCACGGGTCCTGGCTGTGGGGAGGGGGAGGCGGGCTCTCACTCCCTCATCCCGGCTACGTGGCCACGTCCTCCCACTCCTGGATTTAGCTCCGTGATTCTGCCACCGTAAGAGCTGTGATGTGTGCTGGCAGGTGGCAGCCCAGACTGCCATTTTCAGTGTCCTCAAAAGAGTGGGGCTGGACGGAGAACTGGGTAGGGGGTGGAATATGGGGGCATTGGTCCTCTGCCTGCCATGGACACTCGAGGGGAAGCCAGGTCCCCTCTCTGGGCTTCAGTTTCCCTTTATGGACAGTGCTGGCCCCAGGGGCCTGTCTTTTCAGCCCCAGCTCTTGTCCTAGGGTTTGGTGGCAGGTTGAGGGCTGGACAGGATCAGGGTCTGGAGAGAGACAGACTGTCCTGTGACAGGGCCTTAGGGCGGGGCACAGGGCCACACGAGACCTTACTGGTGACCACGTGGGGGCTGAGCTGTGGGAGAGCCCGTAGAGGAAGCCACGACGGCCCACAGAGACAATAACAAACCTGCAGTAAATCGAGAGGGATGATTGCCTTTCCTGAGTGCGCTGAGCAAGGCCGGGCTTCATGGTTTCTAGGGCACCAACCTCCTTCCTCCATCAGAAAAGCCGCAGAACCGCTGGGCTTGGGGAGGTGAGGAAGGGGGTTGGAGGGTGTGGAGGGCTGGGGGCAGGGCAGCCTAATGGGGGTCCTGTTTCCTTCAAAGTGTCATTAAGACACGTGGAAAACAATTTGCCTGGCCATGTTGCGTCACCGCCTGTGCGGTTTGCTACACATTAAATTCATTATTTTAACAGGTCAGTGCCTCTGACAGATACTCATTTGTGGGAGATGAGCACGGCTGCTTCTTTAATCCCCGTGGATTACTTGGCTCTTTTGAAAAGCGATACCAGTAACTTGCAGAGACTTTAATCCCAATCACTCCAGACTGTTTACAAGGAGGAAAAAAAAAAAAAAAACCTGCCCGCATGGAGCCAAGTGCCCGTCTCCCAGTCCTGTCCCCTCTGCAGGGCAGGGGCTCAGCCTTGGCAGGGACACGTACGGACACGGAAGCTGGGCATCCCAAGGGAAGCCCCCAGGCCCAGCAGCCTAGAGCACATCCTGGTGGGGATTTGGGGAAGATCCTTTTTCTGCTGAGGCCTCTTTCTTCCATCAGCTGGAAGCTGGTCTCACCTGGTCCCACCCAAAGCGACTGTGCGGGATCACTGGCCCGGGTAGG
This sequence comes from Grampus griseus, assembly GCF_964374135.1. NCBI lineage: Eukaryota > Metazoa > Chordata > Mammalia > Artiodactyla > Delphinidae > Grampus > Grampus griseus. Next base: position 52,384,937 of record NC_139006.1, read on the forward strand.
AGGTGGGCGTCCTGGGGTGACATTTCGAACACATTACCGTTTTTCTCTAAAGGTCTCGGTAGCACAGGTGGGAAACTGCACAGGGGGCCGAGCAGTTGAGTGACGGGGGACCGCAGGCCAATGCCCAGCTCCTCCCAGGGCTGCTGGGGCATCTGCTCTGTGGACAGTGTAAGACCATGATGGATCTGCCGATGTCCCCAGCTGGGTCCCTCTGGGGAGCTGAGTCCCTCACACAGTCGCAAAGAGGAGGGGACCTGTAGAACCGCAGCGTCCTCAGTGTGACAGCAAGAGACTGGCCTGGTACCAAAGACCTGCCGTGCAACGCTTTGCTTTCCTTGCGGTCTCCCAGCTTTGCACAGACACACTCTACCAACCAGGCTTGACTTCTACTGGGGAAGGCGTCCACAGTGTGTGTGTGTGTGTGTGTGTGTGTGTGTGTGTGTGTGTGTGTGCTCACGCATGTCTGCATGCATCTGTTGTGTGTGTGGCCTCGCCTACCTGTGACTATGTCCATCCATGTTCTGGGGGCAGTGGCTACCTGTCCAGTGGATGAGTAATTAATTGGAGAGTGATAAAGCAATTAGCCCCAGAGCTTTCGAAAATAATGAATGAGGGTCCTGTAGATGTCAATATTTGAAAATACTAATCTAAGGCCTATTAGCTGAAACAAATTTTAATTAAACAGGGAATAATCAGGGTGATGAGAAGAAAATAAAAGCTGTGGCCAGTGACTGCGTCCTCCTGAACGCAGAGAAAGGGGAAGGAGCAGGACAGCTTAGATATGGAACTTGGACCTGGCCAGTCGTCACTTGGGTGATGAGCCAAGGGTGGGCAGGGGTCGGATAGAGAAGGTGATGCCACATTCCTGCTCTGGGTCTCAATCTTCTCATCTGTAAAACGAGAGGGGCCCCCAGGGCCGTTCTCAAGTAGGCTTTTGACTGTGAGGGCAGAGGCACAGGGTCGGGGTAGGGGGGCAGCAGCTGAGCAGAGAGGTTCTATTCTGTGAGCGTAGCCACTGGGGGGTGGCTGTGTTTCCAAGGATGATGTCTATGGGGTGTCACCCCACAGGAGCTGGGACAGAAGAGCTTCGCCAACAGTACAGTTGATGGGACACATAAGCCTTTGGAAAGACTCACTACTTGGGTTTTCCTGAACAGGACCATGCAATTCCCTAAAATCTCAGCTTGGTACAGACTTTAACTCTGCACCCCCAGGAAGAAGATCTGCTGTCAGTGGGGTTACGTGGGACAAGAGGGTCTGCTGGAAAGGTCACTCTCTACCCTGCCAGCGGACACCTAGGACTCCCGACAGGATGCTTTTCCAGGAGAGCACGTTTTTTCACAGTTCCCTCTCCCCACACTCCAACCAACCTTCTCTTGGGAGAAGCCTCCCCACCCCCCAGCCCTCCCCGCCGAGGGCGGAAAGGTGTGTGTATAAGTCTGTGTGTGTGCATTTGTGTGTGCCTCTTTATGTGTGCCTTTGTGTCTGTGTGTGTCTATACCTGCGTTTATGTGCGCAGATCTGTGTGTATTCGTGCCTGTGTCATTGACTATCTCTGTGTGTCTACATGTATGTTGGTGTGTGTCTGTGTGTGCATTAGTATGTCAAGGGTCCTGGAGTTTCCAGGCGGGCAGTGCCACCCCCACAGGACTGCCCTCTTCCCAGGGCCTCAGCCCTAGAGGGCAGAGGCAAGAACTTCAGCTCACACCACAGCACCTTTGTTTGGTTATTTATTTATAAGCTACCACGTTCCACAAATAATCGGAGGTGGAGATCTTGGACAGCCTGGGGCTCCCCTCTGGACATGCATGGAGGCTGTCCTCTAAGGCTTACTTCAGGAACACAGAACAACCTCATCTCCTTTTCGGACTGATCTCTGCTGACGACAACACACTTGGCCTCATCCTTCCCTCCCTCTGCCTCCTGAGTCAGGCACCTACCTGCAGTTTCTGTTTCCCACTTAGCCTCCAGCATCCCTCCCTGCCCGGGCCCTCTGTCTCCTGACTCTGAAACCAAAAGTCCAGGCCGGCTCGTTCCTCTGAAGATCGTGCCCTTTTCTCGGATTCTTCCTCTGGCGGCATCTTGCCCCAGGGGCTGTGGCTTAATGCTCTCTCTCCCCCTGTCCGACCCTCGCAGGAGGTGGACTTCGGCTCTGCACCCTGTCCCCAGCCACCCCAGCCTCACCTCGAGCCTGGGAACCGCACGACCTCCTGCCCAATCCCCTGCCCCCATCTTTGCAGCTGAGTGAGGCTGGGGGCCCCATGCACTCAGTCTATGCTGCTGGAATTGAAAGTTGCATAATAACCTGGGGCCCCTTGGAAACTTTTCATCTCAACACAGAGACCGATTAAATAGCAACAAAAATAAATTATGTATACACAGGGTTGTAAAAGCATCCAGAGACGGGAGACTTGGGGTCTGTGCCGCATATAAATGCAAATACTGTAATAGCACTGCAGTGGGTCCCCACCCCCATCCCACACACACCTGGGGAGGGGAAGGTCGGAGCCGGGGAGGATGGTGTACGGCACAGAGCGCCCAAGAGCTCAAGCCCGCTGGGGCTTTAAACAGAACCTAAAGCCAAGCGTGAAACCCAACCCAGTGCAGAAAGAAACTGATCCCAGATAATGAAGGTTGAAGGCCTAGTGTGCAAACAAAAGGCTGCAGAAACGGTTTCTATGTCTTGAGTCTGCTGGGCAGATGGGGACCAAATCCCGGAGGTGGAGGTGGAGTGATGGGAGGGGTGATGAGCAGGGAGTCAGGGGGCCTGTTTTCCTGGCTCTATATCAGTTATCGCCTCCTGGCCTCCACCAGTGACCCCCACCCCCCAGGATGCCCTGTCCATGCTGCTCCCCTCTTGGGCACCCTAGGGATCTTGGTAGGGTGCTCGCATTGACAGCTTTCACTTGGGCTGTAGGGGGAGGGGCGGGAACTTTCTCTAGCTGCAGGTGTCTCTGGGCAGGGCCGCCTCCCCCATGCTCCCTCCATTGTCAGCTTCCCCCTCAGTCCTGGTTCTGGGGCAGGCGTCCCTGGGCTCAGCTGCTGGAGGCCTGGGTACTGGGTCCGGCCTGGGTCTGGGGATGAGTAAAGGGAGGAAAGGACTCCAGACCCCATTCCGGTTGGGTGTCATGGTGAGCTGTGTGCCAGGAGCCCCCTCCACTCCCCTCTGCCCGGGGACAGCTCTCTCCTTGTTCATCATCGGCCGGCCCACCATCTAGTCACTCCCTCACATACAGTGGGCACCCAATGAGAACTGGCCAACTGATTGATTATAAAGTCATTATGCTGAGGACTAGCTAAGGACTAGCGCTTTTCTTCATGGTGGGCTATCGTCCCCTTCTGATTTTTGTGTCCCCTTCCCTTTCCATTACACAACTGCTCTCTCCCTTAAGTTACGTGAAACCTCCATAAACCTGTCACCGTACTAAGATTAAAGTATTAAATTTCCATGGCAGGTGAGCATCGTACTTTATACTTTTCAAAGTGCTATCTTATTAACTCTCTCATCTTCCTAACACATCTGCAAGGCTGCTGGGGCAGGCACCATCATGCACAGTCTACAGATGAGGAAACTGAGGTCCCAAGAGGCTTGTCTGTGCTCACATAATTAGGCCTCCTGAGTCCTAGACTTCCGTCCTGGGGAAAAGCTGTAAAGGGATGAAATAGGTCTCCCTGCCTTGAACATTTAATTTTCCACTGATTGCAAGGATTGAGGGGCACAAAGGATGCCTGTCCATTGCCATTTATGCCAGGGCAGGGAGGCTGGGACACCAGGTGGCTTAGCCTTGGGTCTTGCCTGGTCATCTCTTTAGGTCCACTCTTGCTGTGTCCCCAGTACACTGGTTGAGGCACAGCCAGCACTGCAGTGGACCCCACCTCTCATCTGTGCACCTCATCTCAGTGGGGGGCTGTTGTGAGGGTCATCTGACGGCATGGGGACTCAGCCTCCAGAGCTCACCCCGACAGGCCCCATCCCAGGAGCCCCCCACCCACCCTGCATCCCACTTGGGCCCAGAGAGGGAGCTGGGAGATGGGAAAGAGGGCATTTGCGCTCCTATTCCTTATTTGAAAAGACTAAATTAGAGAAAGAAGGGAACAAAAATAAGAGAACTCAGGGCAGGTGGCACTGTCCTCCAACTATATAAACAACAAGAAGAAACAAAGTGCAATGAAGGCTGCGTGTGGACCAGGCAAAGCAAATCCCAGCAGCAGAGGAATGGAGATGAGTTGTAAGATGCCACACAAGCATTTTTAGAGTGGAAAGTGCAGGGGAGAATACAACATATTCTCACTCACATAGTTTGATAAAAGTGTCCCTACAAAGACCACATGTCCATGTCATACTGAGAATGAGGGGCCACCGACACTTACTGTTTCAGGGTTAGCAGTACCATTCAAGGCAGGGTCCTGGGTGTCTCCTGGAAGCCCCAGAGGACACTCTCAGGATCCATGCCCGGGTACCTCGGTGAGGCCCCCGTGGAGAGACTGGCTCTGCTGTCCCACACCCGTAGCCGGCGCCTCCCGCTTACTGCTTCACACCCTCCTCAACATCTTCTTGCAGGAAGCCTTCTTGGATTGACCTCCTACCTCTGATGATTTTCTTACTGTGTCCTCTCAGCACCTTCATACTCTTTATATTTTATGCTCTTTTGATTTGTTCTTGGTTAGAAGTGAGCTTGCAGGTACTGCCAAGTTTCCTTCTAATGTCCGGCTCCTGCCCTAATCCATGGGATATACAACACGGGAATGCTATTGCCACGTACACGTATTTCTGAGCTTGAATGGACTGAGTGAACTGGATGAACTGCCGTTGGAGGTGAGGAGTGATGTAAAGTGTGCCCCAGTGGGGTGCTGCCCTTCCACCTCCAGGTTCAATGCCTACCGAGCTGAAGTCTCCTGGAGAAGTGACTGTGCCCCCAGGAATGCGAGAGCCAGGGTGGGCTTGAGAGAATCTCTGGGCCCCCTCCTTCCTTCTGCAGGTAAGGACACTAGGGGCTGCCTAGGGAAGGAGCTGCTTCACACCACCTGGCCGTTAGAGGTGGCCTGCCTGCAGTCCCGGGCTCTGGTCTTGCCAGCACGGTGTAGCAGGTGGTGTTTCCTCCCCTGCGGGGGCCATCCTTTTTCTATTGTCTGGTCCCCAACTAGACTGAATGCTGCTTGAGGCCAGGATCACATCTTTTGCTCTGTCCCCAGGGTCTCCAGCAGAGCACAGAGCACACAGTAGGCAATGAATAGTAACATCAGAGCCATTGTTTTTGGACATTATCTCAAAATGCCATGTCTTGGCCATGACTATCTTTGTCTGGGAACATCTAGTAAGCAGTAGCCAACAGCAGAATGGGCGACCTGCCAAGTGTGGAGTCCCTGTTGGAAGGTGGGTACAAGCAAAGACCAGTGACCATGCGTGAGAGATGGCCCAGGAGGGGATTCCCAGAGCGGGCATGGGGATAGACCACAGAGTTTCAAAGTTTCATTCTCTCCCTAAGGTTTTATGATTTTGTCCCTCTGAGGATGAAGGGACAGATGGAAGTTGACTGGGTGGCACATGTCTGGAGCCCCGGAAGACGGCTTGCTCTGTTGAAACCAGTCCTTGAAATTGGCTAGATCCTTCAGGACTTGAAATGCCTGTGAGAGTTGGGAAGGTTTTAAATAGAGAAATCTCAGCTTTCACGACATGGGGGGCGTTATTTAGCGTCCTCGTTGCCAAGGGTAAGACAGAAAAATCAGGCCTGGTGTCTGACTTCACTGAGCTTATAGTTTTCTTGGGGAGAAGAGAAATGAAACATAAACCATAAACCATAAAAAGCAAATTAATAATAAAGAGTTCGGAATAAAGAGAGAAACTGTGTTGCAAGGCCATACACGATTAGCTGCCCAATGACAGGCATAGACAACGAGGCCTGGGGTTACTCCAAGGAGGCGCGAGCATCTACTTCCGGCTGCAGGGCTCATGGAAAGCTCTGAAGGCTGGTTTGGGCATTTTCAGTCTGTTAACTGTTGTTGTGACCACTGGGATTTGACTTGCAAGGACCATGCAGCAGAGCCCGTCAATCGTCCGGAAGCCCCGAGCCACTCCTGCGGCTCCCCTGGGGGGCAGGGCGTGTCACCCGTCCTCTTCACTGGAGTGGCTGCCTGTGGCTCCGGTCCCCAAGGGCAGAGCTGACAAACAGGGGGCTTGGCCATTGTTCTCCCTGCCCTTCCTGCCTCTGAGAGTGAGGTCTGCCGCCTCGTTACGCCAGCAAGGTACGGGGAGCGTGGCATGGACTTGGGGGCCTGCTGGTGCCTCTCCTCCCCAGGGGGTTGAATAAGCAGTGGAGAGGCTGGACGTGCAGGGGCTGGTCTGTTGATGGCAGGAGACCCGGCAGCAATCAACGAACACCTACAGCCAGGAGTCTGTCCCAGCGGAGGGGTGGGGAGGGGACTCTGGTCCCTATACCCAACCCCCAAAGTGTCCCCATGCCTGGTTTGGGAGGCAGGTGGTAAGCCCACCCTCGAACACCCCGGCCCGGTCCCCAGCCCCACATTCACGTCCTGGCTGGAGCCCTGAGCAGGGAGAATGAGTGTGTCTTCCTTTGCTGCTTCTGGTAGGATGGCAGCTCGGTGATGGTGGCAGTACGGGTCCAGATCTTTGGACCATCTCCTCTGGAGCCCGGGTGGGAAGAATGACAAGTCCACTTGAGGGGAAACTCTAGGGGGTGCGGTGAGGGTCCAGAGCAGGCCCCACCCTCTCTTGTAAGGGTTCCCATCTCCCCCAGCCCCCGTCGGGGCTTCCGTCGGCCCCCCTTTGGGGTCTCAGCACATCCCACGTTTCAGGACTTAGATCCTCAGCATACTGGTTGCTTGTGAACAAAACCTCTTTTCAGCTGAGCTGAGACAAGGGGGGATTTTTCCAGCTGAACTTTCTCCAAGACAGCAACACGAGCATCTAGAAGCCACTGGGGATTGCGTATCTCGCAGGAGGCCCAGGGCTTGGTTGGCTGACCAGTTTCAGCCCACTGCCTTGTTCCCTGGGCCTGGATGGTGTGTGTGCGCGTTTGAGGGGGTGCTTCTGGCTTGTGTGCTGTGTCTGACATGTCACTGCCCTGCTGTGAGTGGTTCTAGTCTGGTTGTGGTGAGGCTGCCACGCCTTCCCCTCTCCACACCCAGCGGCAGCTCCTGCACCTCTTGTCTGATTTCTGCTCCCTTGGCCACTAAGCTTCTCTCTCTTGTGGTAGGAAGGTCTCCGATCCTCAGTGTTCCTTGCAGAGCTGAATGAGACAACTGACAGGTCTTGAACTTAACAAACGATCAAGCCCTTCCCAGCTCAGGATCTCAGCAACGCCCACTCGCCTGGGTTCTCTGCAGTGATTCATCACTCAGGAGCCTCCCCCCTTACCCCACCTCATCACACACCTACCAAGTCCCACCTCCCTGGCGACTCCCAGCAGAGGAAGCTGCTCCCTTTGGTTCAGCCTCGATTGACACCCTGGTCCTTGGCCCACTAGCCCATCCTAGTACGTCTCCCCGAGGGACAGAACCCAGGAGGAACCCCCAGTCTCCCGGGCAGAGCCGCGCCCCAGCCTTGAGGAAGCCTTCGGGGAGGGGAGGAGAAAACTAATGGATGTGAGGAAATGGGCCCAGACGGTCGCAGAGTGCAGGGGATAGAGGGCAGGTGGGCAGCACTCCGGGACCCCCAGACTGGTCTCTCCACCTCTGCCCTCACCATCCCAGGGGCTGCGGAGGGCAGGCGGGGTGAGCTGGAGGCAGCAGGAGTGACTTCACATCTTTGTTGCTGTAGCTTCTGGGCTGAAAATAGTCCTCTCTAGGGCAGGCTGGCTCAGGGTGTGAAAAGCTCCACTCCCAGGGAGCAGCAGGAACCAGCCGGAGAGAAAAATTAACCACAGGTCTGGCGCGCGCTTGCTTAGCTGAGGAACACAAGTGTCAACCCTGCCATCCTGCTTACCGTTAAGTTTGGTTAAGGTGGGGGGACCACACACTAGCCCTACACAGCTCACTGGGACTCTCATCTGTGCCTCCCCATCTCCTGACGGCTTCCTGCCCTTGGCGCTGAGCTAAAAGCTGCACACCTGGTGGCATCTAACCCTCCAGCTGCTCTGGACACAGGTGGTAGCAGCCTCATTTTACAGATGGAAACTGAGACTCAGAGAAGTGAATCAGCCTGCCTAAGGTCCCACAGCCGCAGAGGTGGGGGCGTCTGACCCCAGTACTTCCTCAGCAAACACTTCCGGCTGTAAAGGGTCTCCAGTTTCTGTTCCTATCTCCCAGCCGCCGCCTGCTTCCTGAGCATGAAGACAAGTGATGTGAGGAACCGTGTCCCTGGCTCTCCCTAGAGGAGTGGTCAGAAATGGAAGCACCCTCCCCCTCTGCCGGAGGGAGTTTCTGGGGCAAGGCAGAGCGGGGCACTTCCCTACCTCAGCCCAGGGGCCGGCATCTCAGCGCCTGCAACAGTGTGATCACTGGTAACTGTGTCTATTCCCAGCACGATCCCCAATGTTCATTTCCACCCTAAAGTACACCAGATAATTAAGTCTCTCTCAGGCCTCCTCAGTATCATGCAGATTAATTTATTATTTAAATGTGAATAGAATATTAGCTCATTGTCTGAATAGTTCTGATAAATATTGGGGGGAGGTGCATGAAGGAAATCCTCCCACTCGCCCCTTCCCCTCATCAGAATGGAAAGACCCCATGGGCCTGTGAGCAGCTGGCGGGCTAGGGGGCCGGCTCCCGATCCCGGGGCGCACAGGCAGCTTTGAGCACGGGGTCCTGTGTGTTCACTCATCGGATCTCGCAATGCAGGCCGGCCTCTGGCCCAAGCGAGAAGGGGAAGGCGGGGAAAGCAGGAACCACGGAGCAACTTCCCAAGCTGGAGGCCTTTCCCCAGCTATCTGGACAGGGTGGGGTGAGGGGGCAGGGCGGGAGCACTGGAGACGGTTCTGAGCATCCACAGAGGGGACTGTGGTCTGAGAGCTGGGAAGTCTCTCAGCAGCTAGGCCTGCCCTCCTCAGAAATGGCTCTGGGATAAGGACCTCTGCACCAAATGATCCAGAAGGTGCTTTCGGTGGGGTTGGCTGTGTGTGGGGGCCTACAGAAACAAGGGGCATGGGGTACAAACTGCCTTGGCTTTGCCAGCACTCTGCCTCCCCACGCCCAGCCCCATCCCATGTCCCAGGGGACCAAGGCAAGGCCTAGGAGGACAGCCCCTTCCTGCGAGGCCCACCTCCTCCCCTGTAAACAACCTCTGGTGAAGGGGAATTCAGGCCCGTCCTGCTGCTCCCATCTCCTGCAGAGACACCCTCTCAGCCTCCCGATCTCCACAGAATGTACAGTAATAGAAGACCCTTAACATCTGGAGCAGCCCACAGCCGTGGGACAGGAGCTGTGGGCCTTCCGGCTGAGCACCTCCATTATGGACTGAATGTTTGTGTCCCCCCAAATTCATACATTGAAGCCCTAACCCCCAAGGTGATGGCATTAGGAGGAGGGGCCTTTGGTACGTGGTTAGATGAGGTCGTGAGGGTGGGGCCCTATGATGGGATTAGTGCCGTTGTAAGAACAGGAAGAGACCAGAGCTTTGTCCTTCTCTGCCAACTGTGAAGGTGACTGTCTGCAAGCCCAGAAGTGGGCTCTCACCAGGACCTGAATCTGCCAGCACCTTGATCCTGGACTTCTCAACCTCTATAACCATGAGAAGTAAGTTTCTTTAGTTCGAGCCAACCAGTCTGTGACATTTTATTACAGCAGCCTGAGCTGACTAAGACAACCTGACTTCATAGATGTGGAGACTGAGGCCAGAGAGGTCAAGTGTTGCCCTTGGGCTGCAGAGTGGGTGGGTGGTCACAGAATAAATGATGTTACTGTTGTTCCAGGTGACGTGTTGCCCATTGACACAGGAGCAAGTGTCTACCTTGGGGGTGCTTGGCAAGGCGGGATGGGGCACGAGAGGACTGCCATGTGGTCCTGTGCTCAGGGCACTGACAGAGTAGAAGGCATTTCTTCACAGATAGAGTAGACACAGCTCAAGAAGCTGTCCTGAGGGATGAGGAAACCGACATGAGTTCAAGGCTTGTGGAGGGGAGGGAGGCACCCTGCCTCCTAATGCCATGTGCGCCCACCAAGTCTGAAGCTCCCCTGGCTGCGTCCTAACTTGCAGACAGTTGGTTTAGGGTCATGTTTACCCTAGTGCCCCCTGCAGGTCTGGAGCTGAGTGGGCACCCTTGGCACGGAAGGTATTGAATCCAGCCAGGAAAAATATATGGGACACATCGTGTGGCTGTGGTTACTTCACACCATCCAGGCATACAGCTGGTAATTAATTTCCCCTATAAATGAAACACCTTTCATATCACTTTATCTGGAGAGCTTGAATTGACAGCAGCGGGTGTAATTTATACATACTTTTTACCCATCTGTTAGCATTCAGGCTTCAGGCTGCTTGCGTGTTTTTCCTTCAATTCTCTCCCCAAATTGAAAGGATTAGGTGAGTGTTTTAACCAGATATTCACAAAGATGGATGGCGGTGTTTCCAGACGGCCAGTGCCCAGGGGAGGCCCTCACACAATGGTGGCCAGGTGGGGCTCAGTGATCTGGGAAATTGCTTCCACCTGAGAGCCAGCAGCCCTGCAGTCCGATGCTGGAGCTACAGAGGGCCTCAGGGACTTTTCGGGCCGTCCTTCATTTTACAGACGAGAAAACTGAGGCCCGGAGAAGCAAAGGGACATGTGCAAGGTTGAGCAGCTGGTCAGAGGCAGAGCCGGAGCTGGGCTGGGGTCTGGCTGGAGAGAGCACCAGAGAGGGGAGTTGCTCTGTTTTACCCTGAGAGGGGCAGAGGGGTACAGATGGGGCCCGGAAGTACTTGGCCGGCCAGGGTACAGTTCTTCCTGCCCCTTGATGTCCACGGAAGTGGACACGACTCTGCCTCGGGCTCCCGGGATGTAGAGATGAACGTTGCAGGGCCCGGCCCTCAGAGGTCACAGGCAGACCTCGGGCCCTGGGAATGGCCCACCTCCACCTCTCAAGGCCATTGCAAGGTGTCTGTGGCCACTGCCTCCTTCATCCCCTCCTTCTTGCCCAGGCTCAGCCCTGGAGCCATTAGCAGTGTGACTCTGGTTAGAACCAGTAAGATCGTTCTGTATTAATGCAGGGGCCTGAGATTTGGCCATTAAATGTTACATTAGACCCAAGGTGTCCTGTACATGCTCCCGGTGGAGTTTTTCAGGCAGCCTTGGCTGGGGGGCCTCTGCGAGGGGGAACGTGCTGGAACTGACAACCAGGTGGAGAGGGGGGATGCTGGGTTGTGCGCTCCCCCTGGAGCTGAGGACATCCTGGAGAACTGCCGAGGAAGGGCAGGTATGTCCTTGCCTCCCGTTCAGCCCCAGTGGGCCCTGCTGGCCATGGCTGGGTGCCCAGTTTGTCCCCAGCCCAGCGGGGCAGCAACCCAGCTCACCTTGTAGTCCCGGGCAGCCCTGATTTCATGTCTCCTACCGTCTAGGAGCTCATCCTCCTTATTGGACCAGATGTCCTGAGTTTTAGCTCCAAAAATACACACGTGGAGGTGAGGGAACAGACAGAGAAGAAGCTGTTTCCCCTTCCACGGAGGAGGTGAGACCCGCAGGGAATAATTAGTGAATAGCACTGGCTTAATTCAAAATACAGCTAACTGCATCCTATAGGGCAGGTGATTACTGCTCTGAGTGGCCAGGAAGGGAGAGATGGCTATTGGCTGAAGTCATCTAGTCTTTCTGTCATCCTAACTACCCAGCTACCTAACCACCTACCTCATCCCATCCAAATACCCATCCACCTGATTCCCCACCCACCCAACTAGCCATCCATCTGCTTGTTCTCCTAGGATCTTGGGTAAACCGTGCAGTCTCTCTGGGCCAAGGTTTCTCTGTTGAAACGGAGATACGAATTCTCCTCTGATCTCCTCCTGAGCTTGTTAAAGGATCTGATGGACCTGAGGATGATTTGTAAAGTGGTGCAGAGAATACAAATACCAGATGGTGGGTATATTACGATTGTTGTTACCATTACTACCACGCTGCTGCTATCTAAACCCTTCCTGACTTGAGATCTTTTCCTTCTCTCTCCTCCCTTGGACCAGTGACTCGGCACATACACTGAGGGAAGCCTTGGGAATTTGTTTTAAAGATCTCCTCCCTAGGTCCATCCACCTCATTACAAATAGCTCAATTTCGTTTCTTTTTATGGCTGAGTGACAAAGTGAGAGAGTGGCATGGACATATATACACTACCAAACGTAAAATAGATACCTAGTGGGAAGCAGCCGCATAGCACAGGGAGATCAGCTCCGTGCTTTGTGACCACCTAGAGGGGTGGGATAGGGAGGCTGGGAGGGAGGGAGATGCAAGAGGGAAGAGATATGGAAACATATGTATATGTATAACTGATTCACTTTGTTATAAAGCAGAAACTAACACACCATTGTAAAGCAATTATACTCCAATAAAGATGTAAAAACAAAAGAAAACAAAAAAAAACAAACAAAAATAATAAAATAAAATAAAGATCTCCTCCCAGCCCTGCAGGGCAGGGCAGATCCTGGAGGAAGCTCCAGTTGCCCAGCCCCCTCCCTGTTTTCCTGTAGGTTTCAGACACTATCCTGGAGGCAGCTCCAGTTGCCCAGCCCCCTCCCTGTTTTCCTGCAGGTTTCAGACACTATTCCTCCCTGTCTCCTAGAACCCAGCAACAGGAGGAGGAACAAACAAGGCGGGGTGCCGGGGGGGGGGGGGGGACTGGGGGGACTGGGGAGCAGGTCTGCGGGGGCTGTAAGAGCATTAATGGCCGGGCTGGTTGCAGCGAGACCACAGACAGATGCTGGCTGTGCTTGTGTTTCCCAACGTTAGGGCCTCGGAACAAGAGAAAACAAACTGGGAGCTTTAAAACCAGGAGGTTAATTGTTTGGATGGGGAGATATTATTTACAGTAATGGGGCAATTAGGAAGGAGGAGTGCAGTGAGCAGGGTGGTTTGGGTGGACTGGCCCAGTCCAGCCAGGGGGCCATCCTCTTGAGCCAGGCCATCTGCCTTGTGGTCACCTTCTCTCTCTCAAGGTCACCCTCTTTGGGAGAAGGTGCACATAAAACAGAAGGGGGGCTTCCCTGGTGGCGCAGTGGCTGCGGGTCCGCCTGCCGATGCAGGGGACGCGGGTTCGTGCCCCGGTCCGGGAAGATCCCACATGCCGCGGAGCGGCTGGGCCCGTGAGCCATGGCCGCTGAGCCTGCGCGTCCGGAGCCTGTGCTCCGCAACGGGAGAGGCCACAACAGTGAGAGGCCTGCGTACCGCCAAAAAAAAAAAAAAACGAAACACAAAAAAAACAGAAGGGGACACCTACTTGCCCAGGGTTTCTGGAGTGGCAGCCAGACCCCCTCCCTGTCCAGTGTGGCCCTGGAACCTTCTATTCTTTAAGGCCCAGTTCAGTCCGCCTCTCTCAGGAAGCCCTCCTGACTACCTCAACTCACAGGCGCTCTCCTCCCAACCCCCGTGGATCTCCAAGTCTGAGCTGCAGAGACCCTGGATCACATAGTGCCCTCTCTCTTGGAGCTTCTCCTCGCGATGGGCTCCCCCGCAGTGCCCGGTACAGGGCTGGACATGCTGCTGGGCCTGCAGACTTGGGAAGGGAGAATGAATTACACAGGGGCTTTAGGAAAGTGGCTGGAGTTGGGGGAGTGGAAGAGGGATAAAAACCATCAGCAGCAGTTTAGCTGAAGGAACAAATAAAAAAACCGGGTAACAAGGCCTGCATGGGGCCCCTCGCGTCCCTCATTCATCCGCCAGCTCACTGGGTCTTGCCATGAAGAAATGAAGATGGAAATTGAGACTCCACACTCCACATGCACAAAACTCTTGATCTTAGATTGATTCTGGCTAGTCATTTGAGAATATTAGAAAACTGCAGATCTCGGAGAAAAAAATCATCTTTCCTTTGAAGCAGAAAATGGTCCATTTGCAAATTAATGGTTGGGTGGGCCAAAAGCCCCTCTAGGAAGGGAGAAGGGATGGCCCATCAATATCTCAGGAGGAACAGGAGGGTGTGGCTGGGGTAATGGCATCACAGTGCCAGATACTGATGAGTGGGGCTGGACCCAAACCACACATGAACGTGAGAAGGCCCTGTGGTGACTCTGGGGGAAGGAAACCAGACAGACTGCTTTCCATCGACAGGGCCCACTTCCAAATACCAGGAAGCAGATCGTGCTGTGATTCTCTGGACGTTTGTTAGGAAGTGGCTGGGCAGCCAGTAGCACAGGCTGCTGGAGGGCTGGGGGTCACGTGCACAGGGATGGAGGCGACTTGGAATTTCAGGCTTCTCCAAGGGGCATCCAGGCCAGGCTCCATAACCTCCCTTCTCTGCTCTGCTAAGCTCTCCTGCTTTCCTACACAGGGCCTGCTACCAGCCACACTGCCTTCTCTGTCTCCTGATGTGCTGGGCTGCTTTACACCTATCTTCGTGTCTTCTCCATGCTCCCAAATCCTACCGGGTCCATAAGCCTACCCTGACTCCCCCAGCACACAGGGTCCTAGAGCACCTGTGGCCCAACACTGGGTTACATCTGTTTCCAGTGAGTAGTCTCCCCAAATGGGAGCTAACCAGGGGTTGAGAACCCCGATTCTCTGTGACACCCCTGTGTCCCCTGTGAGACCTGGTGGTGAGGCCCCGTCTCCTGTGGATTAGTGCCAGACTGTAAGGCTTGCAGGGGGTGAAGCCCTCACCTGTATCTGCCTGGCGACCTCCCGGGATTTCTTTCCTCTCCTTCCTTTGCTTACAGAAGTGGAAGAAGAAAAGACTGGAGTCATCCTTCTGCTTGGTTAATGGTAGATGCACAAGGCAGGCTCTCGGTTAGTTAGCAAAGAGGTGAGGGGGTCTCCCAGCTGCACCCCTGCCCTGCCCCTACCCCATCCCAATACCAGCACACTGATGTCTAGAGTGGGTGGGGAGCAGAGGATGAGGCATCAATCCCCTTATGGCTGGAGAGAGGCTGCCAAGCTCTGTCCCTCAAAACCCTCAGGAAGAGGGGCCAGGCTCCCCTGCCCCCGGATTCATGAGTCTGGGAGAGTGGGGAGCAGACCCCGAGCCCTCTGCATCTCCTTCCTCCCCATGGGGGTCACCAATATGGAGGCCGAGCCTCTTCCCGCACTCACAAGCTCAACCTCTTTGGGGTCTAATTCATCCAACCTTCATCTACCAGATATTTACTGCCCACCACAAAGTGCCCGGCGAGCTGTCAGTTCACAAACACTCAATGAGCGTGTTCTGAGCGCAGAGCCCTAAAACACATGCTAAAATTTAGAGGTTTATGTAACTGAATATAGGCCCAATGATACACAGTCAGGTGTGTCCGTGAGATTCTCCTCCTAATCTGTAATGCCTGGCCTTGAATCCCAGCCCTGTGGCTTATTGGTGGTGCAACCTGGGACCAATTACATAACTTCTCCCTGCCTCAACGTCACCATCTGTGAAATGAGCCACGGTGCCAATTAAACGAGTTAATATACACAAAGTGCTTAGACCAGACCTATTATACTTTTGTTTCCTGAGTTCCTACTATGTGTGAGAGCCTGGGTGAGATGTTGAGCCCACTGCCCTGAGCCCCATGGTGTTTACCCTGCACTCAGGGTCCTCACACCCCTACAGACCCCCTGTGCAGGTGGGATGGAGGAGATCAGCATCCAGGACAGGTCTGGGGACACGCCGGGCAGTCAGTCAGGAGCTGCTGCTTGAGCTGTTGACGAGCTCCCTGAGAGAGGCCACAGCGTGGGGAGGTGTAGGGCAGCATCTCTGAGTCCTCCTGTAGCACTGGAGTCCATTTATGGTGAGGTCACTTATGAATATTAAATTCTTTGCTCCAGGCTCCCTGCTCTACCCAAAAGCCAAGGTTACAGCCAAAATAAACAAAGCTGCCCTTCTCCAGAAGAAACTCTCTCTCTCTCTCTCTCTCTCTCTCTCTCTCTCTCTCACACACACACACACACACACACACGTGTACACACACACCCTGAAGTATCGGAGGAGAGAGAGGAGGAAGTAGGAAGTGTAGGGTTTGAAGCAGCAGTTTCCGCACCCCTGGCTTGCTGGGAAGGGGGTGTCCTGGCCCACAGGCTGCAGATGAGGCCCCGCCCCTTCAGCCTTCCCTGACTTGTCTCCGCAGAGAGTTTCTCAGAGACACCAGGTATGGTACCCCAAAGCAAGCAGAGTCTGACTCTCCAAAAAATAGAGGGAGTTTCCAGGAGAGGGCGCTGTTGGAACAGCCTGTGAGTGGGATGCGCTGGGGCGGGTCTGCAGTGGGCACACACAGCCCTCCAGGCTTCATTCGGGTGCACAGGCCTGGGCTGGGGCCCGTCCCAGGGCCCGCGTAATTCTAACATTGGTGCGCTTGCTAAAAATGCAGTAAGCCTGAGGGTGGGGCCTGGGAGCCTCCAGCAGCTCCCAGCTGGCTGACTTAGGTGGCCGTCTGAGGCTGAGAAAGGGTGGGTGAGACTCTAGGATGACACAGCCTCCTTACCTCCCCCGCTTCAGACCCCTGAGACTGAGGCCCCAGGGGCTGGTCTGAGCCCCAGCTAGCTGTCCTGCCCCAGGGAGCGTGACAGGGGTTTGCCCCCTCCATTCCTCCCCCCCGGGAACAGAAATAGAGCCAGGAAGGGTTCATCAGTGTTTGGGGAGGCTGAGTCCCTGAGGAGGGCTTGGGGCCTGCTGAGGAGGGGTCTGGGGGCTGGCAGCGCTAGCATCCAAGTGCGTGTGTGTAACTCAGCGCTGTCACCTCGTGGGGTGCTGCTACGGCCAGACAGCCAGGGCTGAGTTACAAGGACACAATGATTAAGATGATTAAGCAAAGGAGAGAGTGGGGGGGGGGGGCAGAGAGAGAGAGGCCCATACACAGACCTGCGACAGGGTGACAGACACAGGGAGACAGAGGCAGAGAGGGGGGCAGGGGGACAGAGAAACAGGCAGGGGGACAGACACACTGACAAGAATCTGGAAAGAAGGAAGAAAAGGGAGGGACGAGTCTGATTTATTTCGTTATCTTCCACAGAGCTTCCCCCGAGAAGCTGAAAGAGGATGTTTGCTGAAGAAGACACAGGGCAGCAGGGACGCCTGCAAGTTTCATGTGGTCTGTTCGACTGTCACCACGTCACCATCCCCCACCCCCCGTTCTCCTCCTCATTATTGCCTACCCTTTAAGAGTCTGAGCCAGGCCCACACGTATGCCAGCTTTTACCCTCATAAATACCCACCTCAAGGCATGTATTAATATCTCCACTTTATAGAAAGGGAAAGGGAGGCTCCGACCTGCGACTTTCTAGCACCACTTCCCCTCACGCTTGCTCGCTGCTCCAGAGAAGTTTCCAAACACGGAAGGTTTGCCTCACCAGGAAGAGACCAAGCTGGGCTGTGAGGGTCTGTCCCAGTGGGCTGGACTGGTGTGTGTGTGTGTGTGTGTGTGTGCCCCCTCACTGCCCGCATGCAGGCAAATAGATCTGGAGAGTGGCTCCCCCGGCCAGCGAGAGCTCAGTGGGCTGGGTGGCTCCTGTCCACCTTCCCCTTGCACAGCCCCAGTTTGGAGGGGCCAGGCCAGGCCTGGATGACTGAAGCCAGCCCTCCAGGGTCCACACACCCCCCTCCCCTGGGAGGACGTGGACAAGGAGGCAGTTAGAACTGGAAGAGAAAATCTCTTGTTGCTCCCCAGTGAGGCCGTGTGTGGGTGCCCGGCACCAGGCTCCCTGTGTGAAGGAGGGCAGAGCAGCCTTGGGCCGCTGATCCCGTAGGGTTGGGTCTGAGTCCCAGCTCTGCCACTTAAGAGCTGTGTAACCTTTTGGTGACAGTTTCCCCACCTATAAAATGGTCCCAGCCCCCAAAGTGGATGATCAGATGAGAATGCATGTGCTGTCTCAGCACAGTTCCTGGCACAGAGCAAGCGCGCAGTACACATGCACTGACACTTCTTTAATCACTAGCATCATTGCTCTGGCTTCTCACCCCTCCTCTCTCCTTACTCCTTAGCTCCATCCCCAGTCCCCAAACCACTGAGCCTGTTTTCAGGGGGATTCCAGGTGCTGTGCCTCTGCTACACTTAGACCACTCGTGGGGAGGACACGGGGTTGCTGGTGAGGAGGGGCAAAAGTAATTCAGTTCAACACCTCTGAGCGTTTTCTCTGCAGAAACTGTGATCAGCACAAGACCCATCAGACTTTCTTTTCCCCTCAAGGAGCTTCCACCAAAGAGGAGGAGCATGGTGAGTACACAAGCGACTCTCACTCGCTCACTCATTCACCCCTCAGTATAATCAGTGATTCAGCAGGGTGTGATCGGTTGCAGAAGTGAGGAAACAGCGGAATTCTGCCCTGGCACTAGCAGTGGAGTAAAATACAAGATTCAGTCTCAAAGAGGTGGGGTCCCATTCTCGGGAGGCTAATGACGTGACACGGGGGGCTGCCTGTGCAGCCAGCTGTCAAGGGGCCCCAGAGCCCAGGAGCCCCTCACCAGACATGCGGAATCTCAGTTCACAGGTGCCCTGGTGTGCCACAGAGAGGATTCACCCTGATTATAATCCTCACCCTCACGGTCCAGGTTTATGAAGGGCCTTGTGTGCGTTTTCTCACTGCATCTCTCAGCAGCCCTGGGAGGCAGCCAGGTTGGGGCTGAGTGTCCCCAGCTGTTGCTACAGACACTGCCCAGGGAAAGAGAGCGACTCGCCTGCAGTCCCCCGCCCTGACTGTCAGAGCTGGGACAGACCCCAGCTTCCCTGTGTCTGGGACTCCCTTAAGGCCCTATTGTTCCCACCTGGGCCTTCTTCTCCAGTAGCTGAATGCTGGTAACTGCTTTTGTTTTCCTCCCTGGGCAGCTTGTCCCCCAGCCTCAGGGGCCCCTGAGCAGCCCTGGCCCCCGCTGCACATCCTTGGCCACAGGAAGGCACAGAACCCTCTTTGAAGCTCAGCCGCATGCCCTGCGAGCCCCGGGGGGCAGGCGGTGGTATCTGCACCCTCCACTCCTCTGGACTTTGACCTTCTCTTCTGATTTGCATCTACTCCATTTCAGGTTCGGATCAGTGTTCCCGACTTGTTGATTGTCTGTATTTTCTGGGGCACACTCACGTATTCAGCCCCTCGTGCCACCCCTGCTCATGCATGCCACGCGAGCTGACTGAGCACCCCAAGTGAGCACGCCGACGGCCAGCACCCCTGGGTGTGCGTCCCCCTCACCTCCCCACACAGGCAGCTCCACGTCCCCTCTAGGCTCCCTGGGCCCCCAGCCCCCATTCTGCTGACAGGAACGTGTCTTCTCAGGGACACCCTCCCACCTTAAAACTAGCTGGAGCCGTGAGGCGGTTGAAACGCCAGTTGTGCAGAAGCTGGCAGAGTCAGTAGATAACTTCAGGATCTCTGTGGCATCACCACACATCTGCTTCCCACCTCGAACTGTGGGGAACGAGCGTCCTCTCACCAGAGGCCTCAAGGCCGTGATGACGATGGGAGCCTGAGGTCTGGGCAGGTCTAGAGGACCCTTTATGTCTCTTCTGGGAGGTCACAGGGCCTTGTGCGGAGAATGGGGCAAGGCTCCCCCCACCTCCCCCTAAGCCTCTCTGACTGGCGCAGCCCCTCCACGGCTGAAGCCCCTGGCTAGGCCTACCTCCCATGTGGGCCTGCATTGTTTCCCCAGGAGGGTTTCCTTCTTTTCCCAACTCTGCTCTCAGCGCTCACTCAGGGGGTGCCCAGTTAAGAGGCCTTTGCTGGCTAGTGGGGTCGGGAGTGGCAGCCACCCCTGCGCCCTTCCTCTTCTGTGTGGGCTCCGGGAACGGGCAATGGCCTCCAGCCGTGCTCCAGCATCTGGGAAGCTGGTGGGAACTGCTGCGAGCCGCTCTGACCGCCTTCAAGGGCACTGCCAGGAATAGATGCGGCCACCCCACCGCCCAAGTGGGCCTGGCAGCCTCAGCCTGCCCTTTCTCCAGCCTCTCCGTGCACTTCCCAAGGAGCGCCCAGCCCCAATGGCCTGCTTCCGTAGGGGTGAACGCGCAGCAGGATGCCTGGTCCCAGCTCTTCAGGATGTGCACGGCCATCTTCCCACGATACAGCCCAGCAGACGCTACCCTGCCCACCTCTCAGCCAACAAGCTTCGGCCCCCAGGCGGTCACCCAGATGTGAAACCACCAGCCGCTCGATGCCGGCACGGTACAGGCGTAAGACCCCAGGGGGTCTCTCTGAGCGGGAGCCCTTATTGGTGGAGTTGCACCCCTCTGATTTGCAGCCAAGAAACAAAGTCAGGGAGATGAGGTGACTTGCTCGGTCACAGCTGGCCAGCAGCAGACGCAGCCCACCAACCACAGCTCCTCACCTGGGCCGGGAGCCTAGGTGTCCACAGGAAAGGCGGGGCTCTGGGGCTGGAGGAGGGCTCCAGGGAGAAGGGGACACCTGAACCCCTTTGGGCTGGTGACATTCAGGTCGTGAGAGAAGAGGAAGGACATTATCCCAGGACGTGGGGAAGCGTGGGTTACCTCTGAGCACCAGTGAGCAGATCAATGTGGCCTGGACAGCAGGCCCATGAAGACAAGGAAAGGGAGAGGGTGGGCTGTGACTATGTGGAACCCAGGGGAAGGGACGTCAAGGCACTGGGAGCTCAATCTCGACTCTGCTATGAGGCCGCCTGCGTGACTCCAAGTGGGTGGGAGAAATGCTGCCATCAGCCACTGCTGTGAAGGGTTTACTGAGTGGCCCCTCGACACTGTGTGGCAGGTCCTGTTCCAGGATCCTGGGATAGAGCAGAGAACAAGGCCCCTGCCCCATGAAGCACACAGTCTAGCGGAGGGAGACCAGCACGCAGGTCAGGATGGGATAGGCTGGGTGGGGAGGAAAACAGCGGAGCAGAGTAACGGGGAGAGGATGTGGGCCCTGGGGCCAGGGGACAGCTGTTTTATATTGAATGGCCAGGGACGATCTCTCTGATAAGGTGACATTGGAGAAGAAACCTGAAGGAAATGAGGGAAGGAACCAAGTGAGCATGTGGAAGAAGAGTGTTCCAGGCAGAGGGCATAGCAAGTGCAAAGGCTCTGAGGCAGGAGTGGGGGCCAGCTGGGGGAAGAGCCATCTGCAGCCTGTGGAATGAAGTATGTCACAAGAGTGTCTCAGCTCACCCTCCCGAGCCAAGCCTCCTCACACAGGGCCGCTCCTGCATTCATGGCCCCAACTTTTCCCCAGCCAGGCAGGAGAGCGGAGATGCCTTTGCCAAAGGGTGATACAAAGACAAAATATGGAATCTGTGGCCCAGCCAGGAAGGGATGAAATAAGACTCTGAATTCTTAACCTCAAGATGTGTCCCTTATTAATGTGAGGCTCTTTCTCTGCCCACTATTCCTTCCTCCACACGCAGGTCCTGAGCAGGACTCTGTGCCTGCCCCCTGGCAGGGAAACCTGGGCCAGAAGGGGAGCTGAAGTCTCTGCCTGCAGAGGGAGTCTTGGGGAAGGCACGAGGGCTTCCTGGAGGAGGAACCCAAGGAGTGTAGGCCTTTGGAGTGGCCAGGCCAGGGCAAGAGAGGAACAAAGGCTCAGAGGCTGGATGAGTGGATGTGCGTGTCAGGAGGAAGGGGAAGCCAAGAGGCCCCACTGTGGCTGGAAAACATTCCCCTATAAGAAAGGGGGAGGGGGCGTGGAGGTTCTGGCCCTGTGTCTGTTCCTTTCTCTGTTAGGAGGTCATTCTCCCTCTCTCTTCCCTCTCATGCCTGTGTCTGTGTTCCTGAGCGAGTCTGTGAGTCTGTGGGCGCATCTGTGGGATGTCTCTCTCTGTCTCTGTCTCTCTCTAGGGCTCTCCGTCCCGTGTCTGTGGCGCCTGCAGTCTCTCAGTTTCCCTGCGGTGCTTCCTTCTCTGCCTGTCTGGCTCTGTCTCTTTTGGTCTCCATCTCTCTCTCTCCCTCCCTCTCTCCTCCCGTCCCCTCTCCTCTTTCTCTCAGAACAGGAAGAGGCCTGCAAAGGACTGCGATTTCCCTCCCGTCCGCCTCCCCACCCCCTTTCCCTCCCCAGGTTTTTTCTCTACTCCTTATTCAAGACAGATAAAGTGCACACAGCTGCTCCCAGCTGAAACGGGCCTTAATTGCACCCCTGTTGCCATGGCGATCCCTGATGATCTCCGTGGCTGGAATGTTGCCCTCCCAATCTCCCTGCTGGGGCCTCCGGGCTGCAGAGCCTTGCTGACCCCGGGAGGCACGCTGGCAGGGAGGTGAGGCTGCCCCAAGTGCCTTACTCCTCCCCCACACCTGTCTCTGTCACTCCTCAGGACATTCCGGGGTCCAGTGTGATAACGCACATGCTCCTGGCCAGGGACAAAGCATTCCTCTGTCACAGCCTAGGCCCTGGTTTTAAGGGTGGGAAGGAGGGGATCCGTATCAGAGCTCTGTGCTCTGGGCCCCATCCCCTCACCTGTGGACCTGCCACAGACACACCCACGGTGAGTGTAGGAGTCTTGTCAACGCAAACGGCCCTTTCATTGCAGTTTCCATCTGAAGGAGCCCTGGGCACAGGGAGGTGGTGGGCACTGCAGAGGGGGGCCCAAAGACCCTTTCTAGGGTGGCACAGTTCTGCAGAGGGGCAGTCACAGAATCAGGCTGCCCCAGCCCCGCTGCAGAAGGAGGAAGGATGGTGACCCCACTGGGCACCTCAGGAGGAGAGGGACACTGAAGAAACGCTGGGGGGATGTGCCTTCTGGTGCCTGAGGGCCCAGCGGGGCCCCCTGTAATCCAGGAATGTCAGCCCCATACAGGGAGGTGGGGCGGTGTGTGCATGCTTGTTGTGTGTGCACGCGTGAGGTCTTGCCCGCCTCTTTTTTTGTTTTGTTTTGTTTTGCGGTACACGAGCCTCTCACTGCTGTGGCCTCTCCCATTGCGGAGCACAGGCTCCGGACGTGCAGGCTCAGCGGCCATCGCTCACGGGCCCAGCTGCTCCACGGCATGTGGGATCTTCCCGGACCGGAGCACGAACCCGTGTCCCCTGCATCGGCAGGCGGACTCTCAACCACTGCGCCACCTGGGAAGCCCCTTGCCCACCTCTTTTTACACTCCTCGCCATGGGACCCTCCCTTGGAATCCAAGCTGGGCCACATTAGAGGGTGTGTTCGCAGCTCAGTGGCTCCTGACAGGGGTCTTGGGGAGGACAGCGTACTTAGCACCCCAGTCAGCACACCCTGAGGAGCCATGAGGCGAGAAGTGGGACGGCTCTGCTCAGCCCCAGAAGGCCCGCTGCTGCCTCTGTTCCCCCACCATCACCACTTCTCCCTCCGGGTACCCAGCTATAGCCCTAATTTCGCGGAACCTGCGACGGAGTGGGGTTCCAGTACCCTGGACCTCATGTGCCTCCACAGACCCGCTTCCTCCAGGCCGACCTGGAGGTGGGGGGTGTCCCAGCACCTTCTGTTTACCCGCCTGCCTCAGTCTTTGAGCCCTCCTCTTGCGAGGCGCGCCAGCAGGGAAGGCTGCACCCTCTAGCCTATGACAGAACCCAGGACTCTGCCTGGCTGCCACTGGCCTCTTCCCTGGGTGGCATGTACTCCCTGCGCACCAGCCAGCAGGTGAGCCCGGGGGATGCCGGCCAAGTTCCCCTGGGACGGAGCATCTTTGGTGGCCCTGCTCTCCACCAGCGATGGTGGCAGTTGAATGCGCACCACCCTTAGTCCCGCTTGGGGGTCTAATAATAGTAATCATAGCAGTGGGAGTAGTGACAGCTACTGCTTATTAAGCGGCGGCCACGTGCCAGGGGCTGTGGGTAGAACTCCACACTTGCCATGGCCAGTCCTGAGGTCAGCACTGTGAATTGCACACAAATGGGAAACGTGTCACCTGCCTAACCAAGGGCACTTGGCTCTTGGTGGCCGTGTGTGTGGCACCCTGAGGTGGACCCAGAGACCGTGTCTGTCCTGGTCCAGCCTTTGGTGAGTTGTTTCCCACAGGCTGGGAGGCTCTAGGGCCCAGCGCCTCCTGCCTGCAGTAAGGCCACAGGTGTGAGGGTCTAAAAGGTCACCTGCGTGGCACTGGAAGCAGAGAAGGCTTTCTGCATGACGGTCTCTGTCAATGGTGCCCCACCATGCAAGCGCCTGCCCCGCCGTTAACCCCAAGTTCATTGGACACTGCTTTCAGAACATCCTTTCTCTCTCAGACCCCACATTAGTAGGTTTTCCATTAATATTTGCTAAGTAAGTAAGGGAGTGGAAGACTAATACTTGTCTTGACTTGGGGTCTCACCCTGACTTCCCTTATCTCTCCCCTGAAATTGGCTACAGAATTCATCTCCTTCGCTTCTGTACAGCTGGGACTCCAACACAGTCGCAAGCCAGGTCCCCACTGCCTCCCATCCCTTCCTAGTCTCCACAGACAGAGTGAGTCTGAGACGGGGCCGGCACATCACCGGTCTGCGCAAGCCCCCTCCGGCCTGCAGAGTCACGCTGCCTCCAGGCCGGTCCAGGTGCTCCAGAGGAGGCCGGGCCCAACCTCCCCTCGAATACCCTTCCTGTTTCCTGAACACTCTTCCTACACCTGGCCATTGACCTTGAGGCTTCCTCTACCTGGACTGCCCTTCCTCCTTTACTCTGACTATAGAAATAATATTCCTTTTTGGTCTTAGTTGCCAGCACCTCCTACTGACTCATTTTACTAAACCGACCACCCTCATGCCATGTGCTATTGCTATTTGCTGGATGAACACCAAGGGGCGTCCACAGAAAACAGACTACGTGTCTGGGGTACTCCCTAACCCTCAGCTCAACACTCTTACTCTAACTAAGCCCCAGTCAGCCCTCGGGGCCGTGGGGAGGGGATTCCAGGTCGAGGTACTGTGTGCCGTTCTCTGGAGGAGAAGCAGTCCCCGCCAGAGCCCTTCACGTGGCCTTGGATGTGCTTTCCAGACTCTAAGGGCTATAGCATTGAAGACAAAGGGCTGACACTTGAACTGGGAAATACCTGGATGGAGAGATCATTTCAGGTGGAGGGATCCTTGGGGCAGCAGCACGGAGGAGGGACAGTGTAGGGTGACTGATATGGAGGAGGTCGGCCAGCACAGGGTGACGATCAGGCTGAGGGTAGGACGCACACGGACCACTGAGGGTCCCTCAGGCACTGGATGTCACTGGATGGATGGTAGCTTGGGGACAGGGGTAGTCATTGAAAGAAAATGCCTGGAGGAGCCTCCGTCTCACCTTTTCTCCTGATGATTAATAAGGCAAAATAGAGAAGCTTATTTCCCTAGGAATCATAGACTCGCCAAAGGCAGGGGCTGATTTTCTCCCCCTCCTGTCCTTCTTCCACCCCCTGTCTGGTCTAACTCAGGCTGACCTTGGGCCTTGCCTGCAGTTGGACGGGGAGCCCTTGGAAGGCAGCTGTCTAATAAGCCAGCCTCACATCATGCCCCCCACCCCCACCCCATGCTTTTCTCTCCATTCATCTGTTTTTCTAGCCAAAAGCCAATTTACTTGCCTCCGACAAACCAATCATATTAGGAAAGGGGAGGTTACAATTCACACAAAAACAAAATGAAACAAAACAGAAACTGGAAACAACTCTGTAAAGATCTGTTGGCTAGGAAGCAAAAGAGGAAATCCACTGGGCAGAAAGCAGCCTCTCACTGTGAAAGGTGCTGGCAGGTGCCAGAACCCGACCACAGCTGGACGTGGTGGCAGGAGGCAGGCGAAGTGGCTGCAGGGGAGCCCGGGAGCCCAGGGGCTTGCTCTATGCAAACGGTCCCAGGCAGACCACCTGACTCCCCAGTGGCCTTTCCTGGCTGCACAAGGAACAGCAGGTCTTTGCTGGTCTCCTTCCTGCACCCTTAACAGTCTCAGGACAGTGAGCCCCTCCCATTTCACCAGGCTCATGAAACAGGCTCTGGCTGTGCTAAGAACCCTAAGGAGGAAAGCAGCCATCAGTTAACTAATAGCCATTGACCCCCTTCCTTGCTACGGCCACACTGGGAGGACACAGGCACCCACCACTGGTGTCGGTCCCTACAGGGCCTATGTCCCATTCCACCCCTGCTGGTGAGAGCGTTCTCCAGGATACCCAGGGTTTGCATTACTAAGTGGTACTTTGGGAGAAAAAAAAAAATCTACATTCGTATATATTTCTCTCCCTCTCCACTCAAAATCTCTGGGCTTTTAAATATGAGAGCCTTTTATTTCCTTAAAACAGCAGTTGCTTTCATTTAGTTTGATGGATTTAAAGCATTTAGAGGCGGGAGGAGTGGATGGGAGGTGGTGGATTTCTCAAGCTACCTTCTCACACCCTCCAAAGGATGAAGTGTACCTGGTACACAGCAGCTGGGATCTGGGCAAAAATGAATCCTCCCTTCTTTTGTCTTAAGGCTTAGGACTTAATTTGTTCCAAAGGTGCTTGTGAGTGAGATTCCCTCTTTTAAAAACTTCTCTACGGCTTCCCTGGTGGCGCAGTGGTTGAGAGTCCGCCTGCCGATGCAGGGGACATGGGTTCGTGCCCCGGTCCAGGAAGATCCCACATGCCGCGGGGCGGCTGGGCCCGTGAGCCATGGCCGCTGAGCCTGCGCGCCTGGAGCCTGTGCTCCGCAATGGGAGAGGCCACAATAGTGAGAGGCCCGCGTATCGCACAAACAAACAAACTTCTCTACCTATTCTTTTCCCTTCCCCCCATCTCCTCTACCTCTTCCTCCTCAGTTCCAAGAGTTATTCATGGATCCACTTGCCCTTCATCCTGGTGTTTCCTTATCCTTCTGGGAAAACACAGCCAGAAGCTGGGGCCACCCGTGGGCTGTCCTCAGTGTCACTCTCCTGGCTGAGAAGGAACAAGCGTGGGGGCTGGGCCTCCTCAAGGGCCGAGAACCCCTCCCTTTCAAAACCTGAGGAACAGGGGCAGAAGCACTGAGCCCAGAGTGCTTCTGCCCCAATCTCAGGGAATCAGGGCTGTGCAGAGTCTCAGAATTTGCAACTATGTTATGACGATGGAGGAGAGATGGTGATCCTTGCACAGACCCAGACTTGAGAGACACAGGATCTCATGTCATAGGGTCGTGGGGCATCCTCAGAGAAGGGCTGATCCAAAACTTAACTGGGAAAGGCCGCCCCACCTCCCCAGGGCTCTGTGGGGAGGCCTCCCTTGACCCCATGGGGGGATAGGAGGGTTCTCCACTGCTGGCTCTTGTGGCTTCCTTCCTTCCTCTTGGTCTGTCTCCCCCACCAGACCAGAAACTCCCCAAGGGCTGGACGTCTTGTTCCCTCTTGTGGCTGATTCTGGGTCCTGAGGCTTCTGCTCTCATCCTGAAGGCCTGTGGAGTGTCTGGAACCACCCTTGGCACCTGTGGCAGAGGGGACCCCGGGCCTCCAGCCTGCTTCTGTGCCAGCACCTTCCTCTTTAGCTGCCCACCTTCCCTGAGGCTTTTCTGAGCTCAAGCTTTCCCTGGGCCTCTCATCCTTCTCCAGGGGAGCTACCTCAGTCTTTCCCTTCCCTTCTGAGGCCTCATCCCCATCTCTGTGTCCTGAAACTCACCCTCCATCATGGTTCTTGGTAAGAACTCAAGAAGGGAGTTGGGCAGGGCTGGGCAGGGGTGGGCCCAGCCCACTCAGACCTTCTTTCTGGCTTCCCCCTACTCTGGCCGGCACTTTGTCCGTCTCACTCCCCGTTCTCCTGGCCTCCCAGCCCAGGCCATTTCACCTTCTTCTTCCACAAAGACTCCAAGCTGGTGCTGGTTTGTTGACAGGACCGGCCTTCTTCCTTCAGCCCAGGCCCCACCCTCCCTGGGTGGACTGAGGGGCTGGGGCTCTGCCTCTCTGTGTGTGGGCCCTGGGTTAGCAGCCTGCCTTGTCCTGCCCTTTTCAGCCCTGCACTCTGACAGCACACAGTTGCTAAAGGAACCTTAATCAAAGGGCTCAGGGCCACCCAGCTCCTTGATTAACTTGACTTTCTTACCTACAGGGCCATATCTTGCCAAAGGGCTTCTACTGCCATCTTCTGATTGGATTCTCTTGGGCCAAAGGCAGGGAGGGTCTCCTTCTTCTTCTTTTTTAAAAAAATTATTTATTTTATTTTTTTGGCTGCATTGGGTATTCATTGCTGTGCGCGGGCTTTCTCTAGTTGCGGAGAGCAGGGGCTACTCTTTGCTGCGGACTTCTCATTGAGGTGGCTTCTCTTGTTGTGGAGCATGGGCTCTAGCAGGCGGGCTTCAGCAGTTGTGGCACATGGGCTCAGTAGTTGTGGCACGTGGGCTCTAGAGTGCAGGCTCAGTAGTTGTGGTGCATGGGCTTAGTTACTCCGTGGTATGTAGGATCTTCCTGGACCAGTGCTCGAACCCATGTCCCCTGCATTGGCAGGAGGATTCCTAACCACTGCACCACTAGGGAAGCCCAGGGGGCGGTCTACTTAGCCCCCA
The DNA here is from genome assembly GCF_964374135.1 of Grampus griseus. Lineage (NCBI taxonomy): Eukaryota > Metazoa > Chordata > Mammalia > Artiodactyla > Delphinidae > Grampus > Grampus griseus. The sequence continues at coordinate 52,413,316 of NC_139006.1, forward strand.
TTTACAGCTGGGGAAACTGAGGCTTGGGTGATCAGGTGACATGCGGTCATGAATAGCAGAACCAGGACTGTGCCCTCCTGTGGATGTTCACACTGGGGCCCATTCCTGATGAACCACAGTGATGCCCAGGTGGGAGGTAGAGACTCATACTTCCTCTCTGGGCTGCCCGTCCAGCGATCACTTCCACCAGGCAAGGGGCAGGGCCTGAGACCGGGCCTTGGGACTCTCCTCCAGGTCCAGGGTTCCATGTTTGGGGATGCAGCCTTCATCCCATTTCTCCATTCCTTTCCTCATCCTTGGATGAGACAGTGACCCATCCTCAGAGGCTTGCAGAGTGAAACTGGCTCACAGGTCTCCCTCTCCCAGGCCCTTCTTAGAAGCATCTCTCCTGGGGTGGCATCTCTTCTGAGAGAGCTTTTGAGACCTGCCCCCGCCCCAAAGGTACAGTGTGAGTGGAAAGAGGCTGGCTCTATTGCTGGATGCTTGCAGAAGCCGGGCTGTCTCCTTGGGACTGGGAGGGCCTCTGGGTATCTGTGGCTTTCCTTAAGGGCTAAGGAGCTGGCTTTATGTGCTGCTGTTACCTCTATAGCCTGCTTTGGTGTGGTGCTGCCTCCAGCAGATGGCTAGTGGTGGCCCCTATCTGCATCCTGGGCCAGTGCTGAATGTGCTTGGTCTTCCTCCTCTTCTGAGGGGCGTCCCCTCCTGAAAGCCTCCTCCAGGGGCACCCTGAGACCTATGGCTGAGTGTCCTGTTAGATCTCTGGGTGTGAGCGGAGCTCGGAGAGAGGAGGGGGGGTGGAGGAGGCTTCACCAACCCACCTCCCAGGCAGCTGCTGAGCAAATCCAGGGAGTTAATAGGAGGCACACAAAGCCCTTGATTTGCTCCAGAGATCAAGGGTCAGCCTGAATAACTCATTAATTAACCGAGCAAGGCTTCCTGCTATTGACAATGTCTGGGAGCTCGTCTTGGGAGCAGACCTCACATCCTGCAGCCAGAAGACCATTCCCAGCTCCCCCTCCCCCCCTCCTTTCTTTTTCCTACTTAGCACCCACAGACCTGGGAGACGCCAAGAAGGCCATTCCACTCTCTGATCTCAGCTTTCCTGAGACTCTGGCCTGGCAGGATTGTGAACTTGGACTCTTCCGCTTTCAAGCCTGACCCATGAGTTGTCTTCTTGCTCTCATCCCGCCACTCCTGCCCAGCCCTCACGGGCATCATAGACGTTCCAAGGATCCAGGCGTGCGCCGCTCCCACACACCTTCCGACGCTGCTCTTGGACGTCTATCACCAGGGAGAGGACATGATGAGATGATTCACACTGAGGCTGCGGGCTGACGGTGTTGGGAGAGTGGGTGGGTGCTAATTTCATTTCAACAAGGTTTGCGCTTTAACTTGAACAGCGTAAGCTCTAATGGTGGGATTTCAGCAACAGCGATTGGCTAGGCAGCAGGATTCTTTTGGTCAAGAGTCCTTCCCAGTGGCCACTAAGATCACAGAATAGGGGTGGCCTCTTTCTGTGCCCATGGCCGAGGCTTCTCTGTCCCAGGCAGCTTTTCCTTCCATTAGGGTCTAGCTTCTTTCCCACGGGTGTGCATATCTAAGCATCTGCTTTGGCTACCTTGACACCCATCCCTGGCACCACCTCTGAGTTTTCAAAGTGCATATACTGCAACTCCCACATCTGGGAGAGTTCTTTGCTCTAAAAGGGATGCACCACTAGAGGAGACTTCTTCATGGAGGAGACTAGCCACCCAAGTGTTGCTGGAGAGAGGACCCTATCATCCCCCAGAGGCCCACATGGAAGAAACACTGCAGGACTAGGTTTGATAGAGCTCTTGTGGCATGGATAGAGCTTTCTTCAGCCTGCTATTTCTGGAGACCAAGACATGGGAGACCTTGATGCAGTTCGCAGCACCTCTGTTATTACTTACAGAGCTCAGCTCTGCCAGTTGATATCTGCACAGCCTACTGCTGCTTGTAGAGTCAGCCATTTCCGGAAGGTCTCGTCACTGGCTTTAGAGCCTGTTGCTGTTTGTAGAGTCTGTTGTTAGCAGAACCAGGCCTTGCATGCAGAGCTCATTAATAGCCACAAAGTTGGCTTCCACCTGGAAAGTTCCTTGGGGTTTGCGGAGCCTGACATCGCTTGCAAAGCTCACGGAAGTTTGCAGAACCCACAGCAGTTTGTAGAGCTAGGGTTTGCAGAGTCAGTTCTCGCTTGCAGAGTTGTTCACCAGCTTTAGAACCAGGTACTGTCTTATTGTCTTTAGCAGATGCTGGCTTCATAAGCTGAGCTCATCAGTGGCCACAAAGCTTACTGCTGCCTGCAGAGCTTGGCTCTACTTGCAGAAACGTCATTGCTTGCAAAGTTCCTCTTGGTCAGAGAACCTGGGGCTATTTGCAAGTCTGACATTGCTTGCAGGGTTCAGCGCTGATGATACAGCCTGGGACACTTTCTGATTCTATTTCCTACGCCTGGATTATCTGCTTCTTGGTGAATTTTTAAGAACATGTGCCCACACTCTCGGGTTTTGAAGTGTTTTCTTGCACTTACGGGTTTCGAATTCTCTCCAAGACGTCTACCAAGTTTCGGCTCCGTATCATTCCCTCTGGTCTCCGTGTCTCCCCATGATGCTGGCTCAATGCCTAGACTCAGTTCCCTCTCTAAAGCCAACATGCTCTGAGTTCTCTCCTTCCCAGAGCTAACAGTCTATATAAGCAACTCTCCGATCTTTGCTCAGAGCTCTTGAACGTCCAGCCAGGTGCCTGGGTTCTCTTCGCCGCTGGCTCAGTAAGATCTGATGACATTCAGTCTACATGCTCTCCTTAGCATGGAGACCTAATGCTTCCATATTCCTGCATGTTTATAGAACTCCTGCACATCCTGGTAGTGGGAGAGTGAGGACCGGACAGAAGCAGGGCGTTTGTGTCACGTGTGAATCCTACTCTGGGCCCCAGGGGCCACGTGACCTTGCCCTCAGAACCTGGAAGGAGGACTCCTGACTATCTTTGTCAGCACCGGCTTGTGGGCCTTTGTACCCCTCAGGGACTGGTGGGGGTGTTGGCGCTCATACAAGGCTGTCCTTGCCTGCAGCTGGTACACCCCGATTAATCCTGATCACCCGTGGACACATTCAGTCCCTAACACCAACTTAGGAACGCTGTGCTGGGCTGGGTGTTTTTGTGGGGACACAGTCTTTTAAACACACAGGTCCTTGGAAGGCGGGGCTGGAGGCGTGATTTGTCATATTGAAGGATGTTTCAGAAAACCAGAAGGAAGATCAAATAACAATTTCCAGGTTCTTCTTACTAAAACCCAGTAGTTCAAATTGTAAATGGACAGGCAGCAGTGAGCAAGGGAGGTGGAGTAGAAGGAACTGACCCAGATGTCACCAGTGTTCCTTCAGGAATTTTCCTAAGCATCACCACTGCCCAGGACTTGCCATGTCTGAACATAAGTGGGTCCAGGTAGAGACCTTAACACCCGTAATTTCTGCTCTCAGTAAGTCCATGATATGAAAACTCAAGTCAGGAGGAGATCCCTCCTTTTTCATAAGGACTTCTTCAAATACATTTAAAGTGGAACGCATTCCTTTCCATAGCCCAGCTATCAGTCCAGCTCTTACGCTGCCAGGGCCTCCTGACTTGCCCTCAGTTCTACGTCAGAGACCCCAGGCGGCTGCCACTGAGGACCTCGTCTGGGCCAACAACTATCAGTGATGAGACCTGGTCCTTCTGACTTACTCTGCCTCCCTGCCTTGCGAGGGCCAGAGGTTCCACTCACACAGAGAGTCCACAGTCCACAGAGTGGGCTTGAGGCAAACTCTTACCCTTCCTTAAAACTCCATTTTCTGTCCTTTGTTCTTAGAAGAAAATGAGCTCTAGATCCGCTCACTGTTGGCTTCGTCCACAGGGCCTGAGGCAAGCGCCGCTCAGGAGATAATTCAGAGTGCTAATGGCATACAGATGCATGCTAATTCATGTGCACACACACAAATTAGACTGCAATTATCACAGGAATTATTTGCTAATGCTGGTTACCATTTGAACCATTACTCAGCATTGGTTACCACAGACAGCTGGTCAGTATGACTCAGCAGGAGGCCTGCCTCTCAGGCCGACTAGGAAACTAATGGAAACTTGAGTCAACGTCAAGTAACAGTCTTGCACTGCTGCAACGTGGGAAGTGGGTCTCCCAAGGTTGGCTGTGGGAATGGAACAAGCCTGCTGGAAAATGACACTCAGATCCCAACAGGGGAAGGAGAAGCCAGTGACAAATGCCATATAATACACCCTGGTGTGTGTGTGGAAGGCCAAAGGTGTAATGCACAGGTATGTCCGTTTGTTCGACAGCTCCTTCCTGGCTGTCTCCTGTGTGCCCCGGGGAGTGTGAGACTTGGAGGACGAGATGTAGGCTGATAAGTGACTCGTAAGACAAGAACCACCCACGGAAGCAGCCAGCTAACCCACAAGCATGGAGGCTGATTCACTGTTGAGTCCTGGAGGAATTCACTGGGATCCCCTTGAGAAGGTGGGGCTTGAGCTTCGTAATCCAGGATGGGGCCCGTTTTAGTGCAGGTGGGAGGAAGGCAGCCAGAACTGCCCGCCAGGCCACATCAGAATACATACATACATCAGAATGGCCACCGAGTCACAGTGGGAGCCTCTGCTCCGCCAGTGGCTGCCATTACCACCTCCTCTTGAGGGTCCCGCCAAAGGAGGCTTCATCATGCATATTTTGTAGGAAAGGAGCTGGAGGCCCAGAACAGTTAAAAGATTAACTCCGAAGCCACACAGTTGGGCTAGCAGGGCTGGAATTAGATCCCACATATGTCTGGCGGTGAGCACACTAAGGACAAGGATGGGTGGTGGGTAACTGAGGGGCAGTCTCAATGGTACTGCTGAAACAGCTCCTGGGAGGACCGAATTCCTTCCACTGGAGAGGGAAGTATGGCCCAGTGAGTGATGGATGCTTGGTCCACAGCGAGTGGGCCACAGAGCAGGGCAGGCAATGAGTTTCACACTTAGCACTGAGTGCTTGATTCCATGGAGCCTCCAGAGCCCAGCAGAGGTGGGAGGGGATCTGGGCATAGTCCTTGTATCCATTTGGCCACCCCTGTCCCAGAAGGGCATCTCTGGCACTACCTGGACATCTTCGGCAGGGAAAAGGAGAAGGGAGGGTTGCTGATCTCCTGGGGGTGTCCACTTCCCTTCCGGCAGAAAGCTGGGGTTCCCACTGCTGACCCTGGTGTCACATCTCTTCTCTCCACCCTCCTTCTCGCTTCCCAGGAGGACTTCCTGTCTGGTGGGCCAACTGTGGGCCCTACAGGCATCCTGACTTCTCTGATAATCCCTCCCTGTGGATGTGCCCCGAAATCTCCAAGCTGTAGCTGGGTGAGCTCCTGGCTGCCAGAGATTGGAGCCGATGCTGAGGCAAGGCACTGGCATCCACTCTTCTATGTTGAGGTGTGGCTGGAGCACCCTGTTTGCATTGCTGGGAGACAAGAGAAGACTGTGTGCATGAATAGATGGCCCGACGTGACTCATCTTGGCCAACTTGGGGCACACAGTGTGGAAGACCCAGGCTAAACGCCGGAGTTCTTTGCAGAGTGCTTCAGGGAGCCCAGCCTTCACTTTGTGGATGGACAGTGGGGAGAAGACCCAGCCCTTGTCCTTAGGGTGCTACCGCTCTAGGAGGCACAATGAATACAGAGAAGTCCCCCAAGAATGTCCGTCCTCAATGGTTCTGACAGGAGTGGGGACATAACTTGTGGGTGCCAATTGGAACCCACTGCTCAGAAATTATTAAGAATTTTGAGCTGGTGATGGCAGAGCATGAAACCAAGTGCCAACCCTTCATGGGGCACCTGTCCATGAAGCTGGCTTGGGAAGAGCAGGTCAGAAGAGGAACCGTCCTGCTGCCCCCGGGGGCTGCCCACCTGTTCCCTCCTTGACCCGCCAGGACCAAAGTGGGATCACCCACTGGGGCTTGAGACCTTTCCTTGGAGGGAGCTTCTCAGGGCGATGGGCTCTTGTTTCCCAGCACCCTCTCCAGACCCTCCTCGCCCAGCGCTCACCCTGATACCAGGGCAGTCCCAGCTCCCGCCCTGCACAGCACCCAGGCCCGTGAGCGATCCTGCCAACCTAGCACATTTTTTTACCTTTGTGGCGGTTTTCCCATCTGCCTCCACCCCAACTGACAATTTATAATCAGGTTCCTCCCTCCCTCCCCGCAGGGCCATCGGGTCCCTCATGAGGCCTCCCCTGGTTGATGCTGACGGCGCCTCCTGTCCCCTGCCCCACACGGACACACCGCACCAGGCCACCCCCAGGCCCCTAGACCCCTCCGCTTGACCCTGAACTCGAGTTACACTCCCTGATAGGCCCCCAGCCCCGTGGCATATTTACAGAAATGCCACTCAGCAAAACCACGCAAATCAAATGAACGTTAGCGGGAAAGCTGCGAGCTTCCAAATTAGCAGTGCATAATTAGTTTCATGCAGAAACCTCTCAGAAGCACAGGGCGCTGGCTGGTGAGAGAGAATTAGTCTTTGCGAGGATGAGGGGAAGGGCAGGGAAGGATGGGGGGGAGCGGGGAGGGGGCGTTGGGAGAGGGGTGTGGATTGAGTGAAACACGGCTGCATCTGTACAGCGAAAGTCCACACACTGCCTGCCTGCGGTGCCATTCCGGAGCGCGCAGCCCCAGGCTCTTAGATCCCACGCAGCAAGGCCCAGCCCTGCTGTTCCTGGGAGTTCTAGCTTCAGGACACACTTGGGTGGGCCTTCCCAGGCCCCTGGTGGGGGAGCTGCACAGAGAGACTCTTTTGATCGTGCTTGGGCCCTCAGGGGAGATGTCCGTGGTTCGCCCACATCTGCCCCATGACACAGGACTCCGCCTGGGGTGAGCACAGCCGCTCTGGCTGGCCCGGTGTTCTGTTCTGCAGATCGGCTGGCTGAGAATCACAGCCCTTGTGGATTCCAGAGCTCCCGGCACTCCAGCCCCTTGAGGGGAGGCATCTCACAGCTGGGGAGTACTGAAGCCCAGCTGCAGCTCGCCCTGGCAGGTGAGCGTGCAGCCGGGGCAACAGCGTCATCTCCAGACCTCAGGACCCAGGAGGACCCTCACCTGCTGTCCGCAGATATGCGCCGGGAATAACCACCTGCTCGGCTTGCACTCCCAATGGGTGGACTGGTCCCCAAGGACTCTCCGTGGACCCTCCCAAGTCCCCCAGGACCGCTCCAGCCACTCAGTCCAGGCCCCGCCATGCCCTCTGCTCTCTCTGCTCCCAACCCTCAGGGAGCCTGCACTGCCCTTGACGGATTCAGGAAGACTCCCTGTGCTCAGCCATGGCCTGACTGGCTCCCTCTGCCTCCCTCACGACTGCCTCTCCAGGCCCAGCAAGGATGATGGTGACAATCCTACCCACTCAACTGCATCCTCTAGATGGTGTAGGGGAGGGCATTCTGGCATGATGATGAGGGGGGAGAGGTAGGTTCCGAGTTGGGCTGTGGCTGTTTGCTCTCCTCCCTCACCCTCAGGTAACTGAGTTGACCCTGGGAAGGATGGCAACACCAAACTTGCGTCCCTGGAAGAGGTTCCACCTCCCATCCCCAGCCTGACCCACCTATGCAAGGTCAAGGGGCCCAGGGCAGGACAATGGTGATCTAGGCGTGGCTGCCTCTCCCTGTGGTCCTGGACAGGTCTCTCCACCTCCATGGGTCTTACCTAGTTTCCTCATCTATCAGTTGGAGATAACAGTGCCTGCCCTCCCTTCCTCAAGGTTTTGTGGGGGTCAATGGCAGCAGAATTTTAAAGGCTCTCTATCAACGCAGGTGTGCTTCCCACTGCCAGGTGTTACGGCTGAGCCACGTGGATGCTAAAGTTCACCATGACGGTGAACGCGGCTGAGAGCTCAGGAGGGTGGTGTCTCTCAGGCTGGGTCTCCAGTCCCAGCCGCGGGAAGATGCTGTGCCCTGCCCGAGGAGAGCTCTTTACATGGAGGCGTGCAGTCTTTATTGCTTATTATATATTATTTATTTAGTCTTAATTTATAACTTCATGATTGCCAGAGGATCTTAGTGCCACAGGGACAGAAATGTGATGCCCAGTCCTCAATAAAGAATGCTTTTCCTGCCATAAATAAACAGAATAGCCAATCAGCTACCCATCAGATTGCCTGGCCCTGGCACAAACAGGACGCCACTAATGAGACACAACATGCATTAGCTTAATGCTTCACCAGGGGAAGCAGGCTGGCCTCTGAGTGCCAGCCTGGGTCACAGCGGGGACTGGAATGGGTGGGTCTCCGTACGGGCACCGAAGGAGGGCTCCGCCTGCGAGCAGTCCATTGGCAACCAGGCGACCCTGGGGAGCTGGGACTCATCTCAGTGGGGTCACTGCTGCAGCTTCACTTTGATTCAAGACAGCAGGGGTTGACTGTGTGCCCCTGTGTGCCCAGTCCTGTGCTGGGTGCTGTGGGTGCCATCTGGGGAGTCTTGTGTCTGTTCCAGGAGATACAATTCATGAGTACGATGTGAGTTAGAGCAATGAATGGAATAGCGTAATCCACGTGCCCAGGGCCGTGGAAGGTTGTTGATGTGGGTGGGGGAGTCAGGGAAGGCTGCTCGGAGGAGGAAGGCACGAGCTCCTCCTTCCAAGACAAGCAAGAAATGCAAGTGAGTGTGTTCAGATAAGTGTCACAACATGAGCACAGGCGTGGAGAGAGGGATGAGCAGTGAGCTGGCAGCAGAGATGGGTGCCCAGGGGCTGAGGCAGACGCCGCTGCGGGGAAAGGCAGGAGGGTGCAGACTGCCAAGGGCTGGGGTAGGAATCTGGGCTTTGTTTTGGCAGCACCAGGGAGTCATGGAGGGTCCTAGAGTTCTGGGAAGATCAGTGCGGCAGAGCCGAAGCCACTGCAGAGCAGGTTTCCCCGGGTTCCTTTCCCGACCTGCCTTCCGCCGTCCCCCTCCCAGGCCGCCTGGGACTGGGCTCCGGGAGGGGCTGGCACAGCTCCCTCTTGCTCTGTCTGCTCTTTATCACTGTCAGCTGCTTAAAGCCAAGGCTGAGCGGCCGCCTCCCCACCAGAGCTGAGCTCCCCAAAGATAAGATGAATGTCTGCAGGCCACAGAGCTGAGATGCTCTAGAGGAAGTGGAAGAGGAGGAAGAAGGAATAAACACCCGTCACATTAATAAGAGTTTGGGAGAAGTGAGGGGTTGAAGCCAGGAGTCTCCAGATGGTGTTTAGTGAAATGACAGTTTGATGCTTAAGAGGAAAAATGGAACCATGGGATGCTGGGAGCTTCGATCTTCACGGGGTAGGGGTGAGGGGTGGGTACATGGAACTGGTGTGGGACCTGTGCTCACCTAGGCCTGACCAGAGCCCATTTCAGGTCCCAGCAGAGAGGGAAAAACACCTCTAGGATGTCCGCTAAGGGGCCCCACGAAGCAGCACTTGTCCCAAGGATTCAGGTGCACACCCGCCCATGCATTCCAATGTCCTCCCCGCCACTGAGAACTTAGCAGGCTAATCCTTGTGCCAGCGCTGAGTCCACAGGGATGGGCAGGACCAAGACCCTGTCTCCAAGAGCACGTGGTCCAGGGTGAAGGACTGGCCAGGAGGTCATGTTACATTCTGGTAATTGAGGCATGCACAGGAGCTTCTGGGAATACAGGTTGGGGGCATCTTATCCAGCCTTGTCCAGGTGGGGGAAGGCTTCCTGGAGACGGTGGTGGCCAGGCTGAGTCTGGAATGTAGACCAGGGCTTAGGATGTAGGAGGATGCCAGGCAGAGGGAAGCAACAGCGCAGAGCACAGGATATGATGCTGCATGGGAAGTGGGGAGGGAGGTGTTCTTGGATCCTGGGGTGTTCCTGGATCCTGGTGTCAGGTGGCAGCTGTGGAGAGGAGCTGGGCTAACAGTCAGGGATGGGTGGGGGAGGGCTAGTCCCATTCACCGGGAGTGTGGGTGCAGGATTTCCCCCGCCCCCATCCCCCAGCCATATGTGGTGTCAGCAAGGGCATCGGAAAGCTCTCCCTGACTTGCCTCCCACGGTGCCTGAGACCCCACCCTGAGTGCCCTTCCTCGGGTTAAACAGAGCATGTTTTCAGCATCCATCCTTGATGGTTCAGGCACTTTCTCTGCTCTCCCCTGAGGGGAGAGGCCTGGAACCTAGAGCTCCCCAACCCAGGGGGCCCAGGGGAGCAGTGGGCCCAAGTGGTGGGAGGCCATTTCTCTAATGCAGAGAAACTTGGCCCTGGCCATCCTGGCAGAGGCCTTGTTTGTTAGCCCTGGGGAGCCGTGACACTTTGGGACCGACAGTCTGGCAGAGTCGAGACCACGGTGGCCAAGGCTGGGGATGAAGTGGCAGGGAGGCTGATGCTGGGTGTAGGCCGAGGGGGCAGGCAAGGGAGAGGAGCGAGACACAAAGGAGAGAGCGAGGCAAGGAGAGTCAAGGAGGAGTCGCAGGCTTCTGAATCTGTTCCGTGTCGATTTCCCCCCAAGTCACACAGCTGCCAGGGTTCAGACAGATGCTGTGATTAGCATTTTAATGCATTTCAGAGGACCTTGTCCAAACTGCTGTGGAAATCAGAAATCAAGAGTTTATCTTCAGCTGTCCCCGTAGAGCTATATTCTCGTTCAATTCCGAAGGAGCCAGAGGAAGAGCATGCGCACACGTGTGTCTGAGTGCCCACATGCGGGTGCGCGCCTGGATGCCAGTGTGTGTACGTCTTCCTGCGTGTGCTAACGTGTACACACGCGTCTCATATTCCTGCATACGTATATGCCATGCACCCCGGTGTACGTGTGTGTGCACCTTTGAATGCTGAGTGCCGGGGGTGCATCTATGCACGCACGTGGACGGTTTGCACATGGGGCTTATTTTACACCTGCCTTTGCAAGTGTGATTTCATCCGGGATCACTCACGTGGAAGAGGGACAGCTTGATGCTGGATGAAAACAGGTCAGTGCTGAGTGACTTGGGCTGTCAGGGCGTCGGGGCCTCAGGTAATGGGAAGTGCATTTCAAATGCAGCTTAGCCTCATCCCAAACCTGGATTTCCAGACAATACCGGCTTGCGGTATTTTCGAGCAACGTGGAATTTCTGGAGTCAGAATTCCACTCTCTTTGGACGGTGTTGGCATCCAGCCCAGCCTCTGAGAGGTCTCTGGAGCCCCACGCAGGGGGTGGGGCAGCTCCTGGTGGGTCAGGGCAGAGGTTGGGTTGGGAAGCCGGGAGCTCCTCGTGACACACCCTGTGCATAGTGGGCTGCCTCTCACCTTCGGGCTGCTTGTCACCAGCCAATCAACTAGCTTCAGGTGGAAGGATTTCCTTCTCCTTCCTTTGTCGTCCTCCCTGGACACACTCCCCTTGGGAGGTGTAGCTCTCAGCCCCAAACACAGATTTCCAGGACCACCCTCCCAGCCCAGAGACAATGGGACATCACTTTCCTACCTTAGGGAGAGGCACCTATTCACCTGGCAAGACTGTGACGGCTCTTAGGGATCTGGGCAACACCAGTGGCTCCTCTCTCGGGGTCAACTAAAACTCCAGGTCTGTAACCCCTGCCAGGCCAGCTCCCCAGTTAGTGTCATTATGGTGGAGTATCTACTTGTAGTTTCATGGGGCCCCTCAAGGTTGCTTGACTCAACTGATGGCACAGTGATATGAGTCGGGGGATGCCTCCATTGGAAGGGGGGCAGGGAAGCAGCAGACAGCTCCTTGCGAATTTGTTTAATGTAAATACATCCTCTATTTATCTTTGGCTGTTAATAAATTCATGCATTATTACAAAATCCCTCATACCAGCAGACCACGCTGCGTTAGATCAGCTCGTTTTTAAGAGATTTCCTGTTGGCAGGATTCAAAGCCCACACCTGCAGCCAGCCCAGGCACAAGGATTTAACTAAACGCCACAAATAATTAGATCAGTTAACCTCGCAAATTAAAACAAACACATCGCATTAGCTCAGTTTATCTTAAAAGAAAATATTAAGTTCCCCCAGATAAGTCGTTTAATAAGAATAGAGGGAGATGACACACACTGCCTTCCCAGAACCTGTGGGCAGGAGGCAGGGAGGCTCGAACAGTGGCCAGACAGCGGGTCTGCCTGATGGGTGACCGATCGGGTTCTTGCCTGGTGATCTAACAAGGTTGGAAGTGTTTGCGGAACACCCGGGCAGGGTGTGGGCCAAACCACGCAGAACAGTGGCAAAGCTCCGTGGGGTCTGAGAGGAGTGAGGGGCATCAGTGGGATCTAGCCTACTTTGCTAGTTCATAATGCAGGACAATCCCCAGTGACACCCTAGGAGGGTGAAAGAGAATGGGGGTTCACTCCATTAGGGGAGGCTTTCTGGAGGGGTTGTGACCCACCCACTGAAAGTTCCTTCTGTGTGAGATGGTTGAAGTCTTTGTAAATTTCGAGCCCACCAAGTCAGAATGGAAGGTAGTTTGGACTTTAGAAGTCAGTCTTTGCAAAATCTATGGCGTAAAACATCTTGATCAGCGAATAAAGAGTGTAGACAGCATTCCTGTCTGTAGGAATATGTTGTCTACCTAAGAGACCGACAGCATTTGCAAGTGGCTCTCTAGTTTCTACTGTCACACCATGGCTGTGCTAATTACACGCACTTTGTATCTGTTCATTAAAGCAGGCTTGGCAGGACGTTAACTTGGAAGCACTGTTGGATTGTCCATTCAAAAGTCATAAAACTGCACCGAGCAACCCTGTCATATGGATGCTAATGCGAATGGGTGTCCCCCCAGCTCGTCTGAATTGGGGTGGGTTGAACAGTTTACTGGATCCGTGAATCTCAGAGTCTCTTTGAGATAAAGGCCGTATTGCAAATGAGAAAGGACCCAAATGTAGCATCTGGACAGAGCTGTGCCCAACTGTCTATGGACCTTCACATGCCATGTGCCCTCTTTGGGCTACTGTGTCTCCCATGCAAAACGGTGGGGAGTGCTAAGGCATTGCCTTTTCTACTTTTCTGAGGTTCTCTGGGTCTCAGGAAAGAAACACAATGATGGAGAAGAGTCCCATTCATGGATCAAACTCCTCTAGCCTGAGAGGAGGAATTAAGGTTTTCCAACAATGCCAGACAGAGAACGGGGGTGCCCAGGTCTCCCGGAGCTGCATGGGCACTAAAATCGCTGGGGGAACGTTTGCAACACGTGGATTTGTAGGCCCCACCCTGACCTCCTGCCTCTGCGTGTGTGTGTGTGTGTGTGTGTGTGTGTGTGTGTGTGTGTGTGAGAGAGAGAGAGAGAGAGACTGAACCTCTATCATTCTTCGCACTTGTTACAAATCTGAATGTCTCAGAAACTTCCATGTGCAGCCAGGTGGTTTGAGAACCTCTCCAGCACTCTCCTCCAGGTGGGAAAAGCCCTCCAAGGGGTGGTGTGGCAGGAAGCCAAGTTCTGAACCAACTTCCGCATCCAGAGGGAGCCGATTTTCCCCCAACCCTCCTCCAGAAGGCCTTCTCAACACCAGAGAGTAGCCTCTGCCAACCCATGCCCGAGCTGTGCCAGCTCTGCTGATTGAGGCTGTCACTCTCCTACTCTGGAAGCTTCAATAGCTCCCAAGTTTCCAAAGAAAAGAGACCAAGTTGCTCAGTGGGATGTTAAGGCCTTCCCCACCGGGGTCCCCAGGCTTCTCTAACTCGAGAAGTGTAACCTCTTTCTGAGCGCCCTGAACTCCAGGAGTGCAGTTTCCCTCACAGCCTCCCTCCCTCCCTCCTCCTTTGCATATGCTGTCACCTCATTGGAATGCTGTCTCCAGCCACTCTCCATCCACCCAAATCCTGCCTGTCCTTCCCAGGACAGCGCCCTGGTACTCAGCGCACCACAGCTCATGGCAGTGCTCAGTAGACATGGCCTCGCAGTGCTCCCTGATTACTCAGGGCTCTACATTTCAGCCCAAAGTCTCAATCCATTGTCCTCTAATTGGTTGGCATGTACATCGATTCTCCTCTGCAGGAGGGAAAGCCCCAGGGACAGCAGGGTCCTTGACCTCTCCTCATGCCCACCTTCCAAGCAGCACCAACACAGGGCCGGGCTCCTGGTGGGTGCTCAGGAAACACTTACCAGTTGAATGAAAAACCTCCTCGCAGGCTCTGAGCGGTCCGGCCCCAGCTGTCAGATGCCAGCTGTCAGAGCTGCTGGGAGAGGCCGAATGCATATTCATTTCAGATCCCTGGGCTGCCCTGCCTCGAAGGGCCTCCTGGACCATGCTAAGCCATGTGGGTACCAGGGCACGATTCTGTTTCTGCTCTCACTGGTTAGGGTTTTAAATCTCCTGGGCTCCCCTCACCCAGCTTCCAGGGCTGGGGCTTGGTGAACGGGGTGTGGAGGGGGAGGTATGTAAGTCTCATGTGGGGATTGTGCAAACCGTCAGGGCAAACTTAGCTAACACCTCTCGAGGGCTGAGGGACAGGAAGGGGTGATCTCGAACCCCCTCTTCAAGCACAGCCAGGCCTTGGCAGGGACAGGACCAGCGGTCTCCAGGGATGCTCCCGCAACTCCCACACTTGGCTTCCCCTCAGTGAGGTATGTCGGTCCCCCACGTGGCCGGCTCTGTGTTAGCTATGCGGCTGGGAGGGTTTGCTGCTGCGCACCCCGGGCCAGTCGTCCTCCAGCCCAGGGCATTTAGGGGTGGGGACGGATAGAAGCGGCTGGGCCAGGAGACCTGCTCCTCGGCAGGGTGGGGGTGGGGCAGGGGATATGGCTGCAGCAGCAGCGGTGGAGAGACCATCACTTAGTTCCCGTGTGTGCACAGTGTGTTCAGTGCTTCGCTGGCATCACTTCATGCACCAGTCCCTGCATGAAGGCACCACTGGCATCCCAGGGTCGAGAGGAGGAAACCGAGGCACAGAGAGGTGAAGCGATTTGGGAAAGGTCCCACAGCTCGGAGTGGTGGAGCTGGGTTGGCTGAACTGGGGGCCTGAGCCTGCCCAGTGAGGGGCTGGGTTTGGCCTCTAAGTCCTGAGGGTCCTCAGAGAAGGGAGAGATTGGGAGGGCTGGAGTGGGCTTCCTCTTGGATGGAGGCTGGGAGTGCGGGCCAGTGGGTTTAGGACTGGGTTGGCACTGGCGCGCTGTGGGGTTATCTATGATGGAGACACAACTGAAACACGGAGATAATCATTGGGTCTTGGCTCACCTCCTAGAAGTGATTTGTCCAGTGTGGGAATTACCTGCCAAGCTGCTCTCCCTTCCCCTCCCCGCACCCCCGGTGACTCAGACCCGGCTTGAACACTTCTGTAGCTGGAGGCTCACTACCTCTTGGGACAGCCCATGCCCTGGGGGTGGGGAGGGCTGGGTGGGACTTTCTCCCGCTGCAGGCAGAGCCTCGATGGAGGGCCTGAGGAGCAGAGGGCCGCACAGGCCAGCTGGGTTGTCTCTGGCCCCTTCCCTCCCTACTCTCAGCGCAGCCCAGTTGAAGTTAATCACGAGGGCAAATTCTCCCCTCCTCAGGCAGGCTTGGCATAGAGCACATATGCTTCACTCCACATCCCCCAAAACAGGCCAGAAGTACTGCTGCTTCCGTTTCTGCAAAGTCGACTTGTCACCTGGAAAACCGGTGGGGCCATTTTCAGAGGGTGTGCACCCACCAGGCCACAAAGTGAGTGTGGAGATGTGACCATGGAATGCCTGTGACATGGGGACAGCTGTCGGGTGGCACAGCGGCCTTTGACTCTTTGACGTTTAAGCCACATACCTAGGCACAGAAGGATACAAGTTCAAGAAAGACGTAGAAGATAAAAATATGATACCTAAGGGGCTGAAATCTTCATCCCCCGTGAAGAATTTCATGGAATTAGAAACCATGTCAGAGTTGGATGAACATGCTGAGTTAGCAGTGCTGTGTTGAAGAAGCAGCTCTTAGAACACACTCTTTCTGAACAACTCCTTCCCAACCAGCCTCCTCATATAAGCATCGGGTCATGATCTGAGGTGAAGGCAAACACTGCAGGTGTGTGGGGTGGGGGCTGCTGCTCTGCCCAGCTTGCTCCTCTGTGACCCCCACCCATCTCTAGGAGGCTAATAGGGGCGACTCTCTTGGCTCCAACCCATTATCCAGCTCCTCTTCCCCCTCACTGACCAAAGCACAGTTTTGATCATGGCAGATATATACCTCATCCTTGGCCAGATATCCCCTTTCTCGGCCTCCCTTGCAGCTAGGGTGGTCAGGGAGTTCTGGTTAATGAGACCCATGCAGAATTCTACTGGGGAGGTGCCTATGAGAAATCTTTTGCATTCCTGATAAAATGGACAGACACAGCTGGACTTACTCTGCTTGACTGTGGGTATGATGCATGGAGCTAGGGCAGCCATTTTATAACCATGAGGAAAGAGACTCAGATGCTGACATTGTTATGCTGCCAAGCCAACACCAGACCCCAGACTCCGTGATATGCAAAAATCCAAAGCTCCATTTGTTGAAACCACTGTAGCCAAACGTATTTCTAACTGACAGGGTAGTCACTGAAACTGAGGTTCAGAGAGTTTAAGTGGTTCCCCAAGGGCACATAGTCAGGCTCCAGGCAGAACTGGGGCTGGAATTCGACCCTGCTTCCCATTCAGAACAAGACTTCCAAAGTCAGGTTTGGGGTGTGGTGACACCTGTGGGGGCACTGCCCTGCCTCACGTGGCCCCCTGGGGGTCTAGCAATCACGCCAGATTCTCCTATGGGAGGAGCGTGGCCTTAACCTTGGGGTGACAGGAACAGAGGAAGGTGACACCATTCCTGCCCTTGTGAAGCTTGGGTTTTCCACAGGGTTAGCTCCACAGGATGTGGTGGAAGGAGAGGGGGCCCTGGAGCCAGACCGCTCCTCAGTGAGCGAGCCCCCTCCCCTCAATCTCCTCATCCACAAAGTCATGCTGGTAACGCTCACTTGAGAGCACCCCTGTGATGCTGTTCTGACAAATAAATGAGAGAATACTTGTGAAGTGTCTGGCCATAGTGAGTCCTCGGTGAACGGCAGCTTCTTCACTTCCTATTCGTGTTTCTGGGGTCACCAAGAGACACTTGCACACTAATGCTTTTCTGAAGTCTGCTTCTGGGAATACTCAACCTCAGTACCTTTCAGAGACTAAAGTTAGGCCAGTGGTCACCAAACTTTTTTGTGCACATGTTTCTCCTAGAGATCTTGTTAAGATGCGGAAGAGCACAGTCTGTGTGACGTGGCTCAGATGCTCTGGGTGGGGCTTAAGACTCTGCACTTCTAACAGGCAGCTGGTGATGCTGATGCCCTGGGCCCAGGTGCACACTCAGCCAGGGGTTAGACCTCTTGCTCAGACCAAGGGAAGGCCAATGCTCAGACCAAGGGGGCGGGGCACTGTGGGTTAGAGCTGCCTGGGAGAGCTTCCGAGATGAAGATGGGGGCTTGGAGCTAAGTCCTGAGGCTCTGGGAGGACTGGGGTGTGTGGGCAGGGGGAGGCAAGACCTTCCCAGGGAAGAGGGAAGCTGGGGACTGCTGGTGCCCAAACCATGCCCAGAGTGAGCCGTATGTCCGGGACTCATTTGCCTGGAGTTGACCAGGGCCGGCAGGCTGTACAGGCTGGATGTTCTGAAGGGCAGCAGTGTCTTCTCCCACCACAATCCCCCCATTTCATCCCTAACTCCAGGAGGAAAATTCAGACTTTCCTGGCTCCCTAAAGTCTGCTCTCTTTACTATCTTTCCAATTACCTCTCCCTGCCACACACCTGGATCTGTCTCCCCCCCACCCCCGGGGTCCTTTATGGTCAGTCCACTCAGTCCTTCCCTTTTCTGAAACGTAATGAGACTTAAGAGTACAAATCACATCTCTGACCATTTTCTATTTTTATTGTCCTGTTACTATTTCATGAATGAAGTAGGAGCCACTGGACGTAACTGTAGCAAAGGACCCAGAGGTCAACCACACTCACGTCACTGTTTGTCATTCATAATAATAATCCCTGGATTGATAACAATCTAGCCTACACATAAGATTTTCACTATGGAATTAGGAAACAGGCCCAGAAAGGTCATGAGGCTTGTCCCAAGTCATCCAGCAGGTTGGTGTCGTCCCCGCAGACTGTAAGTGCTCTGAAGGATGGTACGAGCGGTCCGTTGGGCACAAGAGTTGGGCACCACACGCTCACACTTGCCTCGGCCCCTCTCAGCCACCGCGAGAGGAGGCCACCTGCCTGGCGCCCCCTGGTGGTCACGTTGAGACCATACTACAAATACCTTCGATCAAAACACACTGGAGCCACAGTAAACTGGGGCCCTGAACTCCAGCCCTTTTCTCTTTACAACTATTTTCATGACGATGTGAAGGACAAAAAAAACACACTGCTTTCTGCCATCATCCCCCAGGGTTGCCCATCTTTGGTGGGACTTGGCAGCCCACCGTTCTGGAACGATGCAGGCCCACAACACAGATGCCTGGCTCTCTGCTCGCCTAGCCCACATACACACTCTCTAGAAGAAACCCTGCCAGTCCTAAAACACATCCATCCCAGAGCAGGAGTTCACACAGACAGCCTGCTTCCCTGCCTCGTGCTCTGGTGAAAGGTCGGCAAACTCTCAAACAGCCTCACGTGGACCCACGAGGGCGCGTCCACCGAGGCCGCCTGGGAAGCCGCCTCACTCCTGTCACCGCCGCCCAGGCACTCACGCCCGTGCCAGCTGCCACTGCCCAGGCCAAAGCGCCTTCCACACAGCATTTCCTCCAAGTGCCCACGACCAGGAAGGGAGACCTTCCTGTCTTTCCAAGTGCAACTCCACAGGGTGAGCTCAGCTGAATACTTTCCAGGGGGCAGAGGGGTGATGTGGATGGAAGAGGAGCCCTGAGAATGGATCTGCTGGGACGCCACTGGGTGATGCCAAGGCTGGCGAGGTCAAGGGGCAGAAAGAGCTCTGCCCTGAATCAGCTCTGGGCGAAGGAGAAGGTACAGGAAGCCCTGGGGGTGGGGACTCTGAGAGCTGAAAAGTAGAGTTAACGGAGCAGTGTGGAATCAACGAGCTGCACCGGGTGCCACGGGGCGTCGGAAAGCCCTCTGAGAGCCAGAGAGACGGTGCGGAGAAAGCGGAGTCGGACTCGAGCCTCCAAGGATGAAGAGAAACTCTCTGGGCAGAGGGAACGACACGGAAAGGAGAGGAGGCTGAAGGAAGGCGACGTACTTGGGTGAGAGCTGCGTGGATGTGTGGCCACTGGGGGAGGGAGTGTGCACCCAGCCGAGTCCCTCGGGTGACCGGAACCTGAGGAGTTTCCAGGCGGTCAGATCTTTGTGTCGCCATGATAACCTCGGCCAGCCTAGGAAGCATGTCAAGGGGGAGAAGCCTGGAAGCAGCCTACGGTGGGGTGGGCTGGGCTCCCCCAGGACACCCTGGGCTGTGCCCTGAGGTCTCTCTCAGCTGAATTCCTGGGCACTTGCCATCACTACCAGTTTTTGGCACCTAAAGTTATTTTCTGGATCGTGAGCTGTCTTCACACTTGCCTCCCAAACCTTCAGCAACGGGCTATGTCTCACTCATTTTTGTCTGATGCCAGGTACCCTACCTCCTCACAAGAATTCTGCATGGGGAAGGTAATCTGTAAATGCTGCTGCTGTTGATCTGGGTGATGCCAATCATGGTCCCAACTGTGCCCGGGCAAGTGCTGGAGAAAGCTGGGAAATGTCTGCCTTGTTTCTTTAAAGAGACACTTAAGCAGAGGGCAGGAGGAAGGCTTGGGGCCCAGGGGCAAGGATGGAGACAGGGGGAGGTGGAGCTCCAGCCCTTCCCTGAAGCCCTGTCCTGGAGCCGGCCCTCAGGGGCGGACAGCTTGGCTGGTCTGCATCAGGGAGAGACCGAGCTGACGAGAGCTTTATTAATTATACTTGTCACAAATGGAGTTGGGCCGTGGAGGCCAGGAGACACTTATCTTCCTCACCCTCCCACTCTCCCCTCCTCTCCCTGTCTTCTTCAGTAATGTGAGTAATGTGAGTAATGCCAAGTCTATTATTCTTAGAATTTTAAAGAATGTCAGAGCTAGAAGGGGCTCCGGAGGCAATCTGGCCCACCGCCTCCTTCCACAGTCCAGGAGGTGGAGGCTCAGGGAAGCTCTGAGCTGAGCGCTTTGCCCAAAGTACCTGGTTTGTTTGGGGGCAGGTGGGACCTGGTGCCCAGGTTCCCTGACTCCAGCCCAGGCTCTGACCCTCACCTCACATGGCCTCTTATTTATCCCTCCAAGTTAGAGATGGTGGCTGTGGACATAAGGCTCTCTGGGTCCTTGAGACAAATCAGTGAGGGTGTCTTGCACAGGCCACGGCTGGTCCTGGGTTCTGTCATGGAGGCCACAGAGAAGGTGTGAGCGTCACTCGCCAGAACAATGGGGACACCTCCGCACTCAGGCGAGTGTGGGAAGGGGCAGGGAAGAGAAGAGAGCACAACTTAGGACACAGGGCACAGCCCCGGTGGGAGGAGGGCTTCAAGACGTTTCTGTGGGAAGGGGGAAGGGGAGTGAAGACTCTCTCCATGCAAGCAGAGGGAGGTGGGACTAAGGACCGGTGTGAAGAGGAGAGACGAGAGCTGAGCACGCCTCGGATGCTAATGTAGCTCGTCTGGCACCTGGAGTCCGGATTTAAAGCATTTCTGCCTTCTCTCCTGGAACCCAGTGTTCCCTCCTGCTGGGAGAGCCGGGAGGGGTCCACGTGCGCTCAGCCGCAGCCTATGGTGTGGTCTGGGGCAGGGGGTGAGGGGCTGCTTGGTGGGACACGTTCCTGCCAGGGCTGCTTCCTGTCAGGATGGGGACTCCTCCAAAGGGAGAGGCTGGAGAAACCCCACATGTGGGTGGGCTGTGGAGGCCTGGGTTCTGGTCCCAGCTCTGTCACAAGCGAACTTCAACTCATTTCCCTCGGATCACAGATTCCCTGTGGGTAAAATGAGAAAACTGAGCTAGAAGTTGGTGCTGAAACTAGGCCTCCTGCAGATAGGAGTGTGTGAATGGCCAACAGGAAATGATCTCTAAGCCTGGAACGGGACTTTGCCCTCTCCTGCTGCCCACGGTTCCCTCTATGCTTACACCGTTTGAGTGTGTGCCCCTTGACAAACCCGCCCACCTCTGATACTCTAAGGACCCCTGGGGCTTGTCCCCCAGGCGAATGAGAAGCAGTGGGGAAGTGAGAGGGAAGCTCCACCCCATGGCCTCACTGTGCGGAGTTTTCCATCTGCCCTCGGTCCCAGCACAGGCTCCTGGGCACTACTGACATTTTGGGCCAGACACTTCTTTGTTGTGGAGCTGTCCTGTGCATTGTAGGATGTTTAGAAGCATCCTAACCTCTACCTACTAGATGCCAGTAGCATCTCCAGACAGTGTCCAAATGTCCCCTGGGGGGCAAAAGTGTTCTCTAAGACCCAACGCCCTAAAAGGACAGATGAATAATTCTCTTTAGAGAATATGGGGAAAGAGGGAAGATATGTCATTCATTTCCCCAAGAGAGAAAGAAAAGAACACGAGGACAGGGGGGGAGATGCAGAGGAAGGGCTGGTGGGACTCCCCTCACCCTTTCCAGTGACTCAAACACTGTTGAAGCCCTTTCTCTCCCTGCCATGGAAGAGCCATAGGGCTGCCCATTTTTCAGTGTTACGGGTCCTCCCCTCCCCCCAAAAGATATTAAAGACCGAACCCAAGGTACCTGGGAATGTGACCTTATTTGAAACAGGGTCTTTGCAGATGTAATCAAGTTATGATGAGGGAATTAGGCAGGGCCCTAATCCCACATGACTGATGTCTTTATCGAAAGGGGAAATTTGGACACAGAAACAGGCACGCACACAGGGAAGTTAATGTGACGACATAAGAACACCGTCTACCAGCCAAGGAATGCCCGAGGCTTCCAGAAGTGAAGAGAGAGCCACACAACAGATTCTCCCTCCCAGGCCTCAGAAGGAACCAGCCCTGCTAACACCTTGATCTTGGTCTTCTAGCGCCAGAGCTGTGAGACAAAACATTTCTGTTGTTTAAGCCAACCAGTTTGTGGGACTTTGTTACAGCAGCCCTCCAACCAATGCGCTCGGGAAGAAGGACCACAGGACCAGGAAGCTGGAGTTACGCAGGGATCTGGCTTGTGGCCCCACCATCTGAAGCAGAGACATGTGCTGATGGGACCCAACTCACTGTACAGAGACAAAAACCAACACTGTACCTCCCGGACAGACAGGTGGAAATGCATCACATCTCTAAAACGAAACGCTTTGGTTGTGCCAATCACTAGAAGTTGTAAAACTACCCTGAAGAATTAACAGCCTCCACATGCTAACTACATCCATCATAAATTCATCTTTAGTTTCTGTTATCATATCAGTGTCTCTGGGGACCCCTGTCTTGTCATCATTTGCCCTTTATAATTTATTCATCTCGTTCTTGCCTGCATCCTTTCTACTTATCATTCATCTTTACAGTTGTACATAAAATTAGATGGATCCTTCCATGGTGGGGCTGTCAGGAGGGAGATGGGCCTCAGCAGGGAAGTCCCAGTAAAGCTGGTGGCGGTCCCACGAGAGCCTCCTGTGGGTGTCAAGGTAGAGGTGGGGTGGGCAGAAGGAGAGAGAGGGAGAGTGTGAGGGAAGGAGGAGGAGAGGAGAGGGACGGGAGAGGCAAGTGAGAAGGATAAAGAAGAAAGGATGGGAAGTGAGAGGGGAAAAGAGTAAGAGGAAAGTGACCGGAGGGAGAGAAGAGAGGAGGAAACAGGCATAAAGAGAAAAGAGGAGAAGGAAAGGAAGAGAAGGTGGGACTTAAGAAAATGAAAATGGGAGGCAGGGGGAGAAAGGAGAACATCCTGAGACAGCAGTGCTAGAAATCCAACTGAGTTGTTTTTTTTGTTTTTTTTAAATTTTCCATTTTAACATATTTCCTGGTAAACTCAAAGAAGGTCACATTGAATTTCCATGGAAATGACGTGTCCTGAGTAGTGGGGACCTTTAGTCGGGAGGTGTGATGGCAGTTATGCTGCTTGTCTACCAGGCTGAACTGAGCGAGGGGTGCGGGTGGGAGACAGCCATGGAGGACTGTGTGCGTTTGCTTTGTATTCTCAGGTTGCCGGAGTGAGGGCACAAAAGCCAATCTTTAACTAGTGAATTGGAACTTTAATGTTTACCAAGCAGATACAGCTCCCACTCTCCCCCTGCCAGCTCTCTCCCCTCCCCGCTTTCAGGCCTCCCGCTAATTGGACCCACCTCTTCCCCCCTCAGCAGCCCTGGTGAGGAGACTTTTCTGCTGCCCCAGGAGAAAAGTGCTGGCCACTGCTGGCCATGTAGCCTGGTTTTCTCTGATCGGAGTCTCTTGGGCTCTTCCTGGAAGACAATTCCCTGAAAAGTCCCAAAGGCAGGGGGAGCTGGGACTAAGCAGCAGGGGCCTATTTTAAGGAACAGGATTCTTCCAATAGGCCTCCCGTGCACACTCAGACAGACCCCAGGGAGCTCTCCAAGTGGACCTCTCCTGCCTAGCTCACAGCTCCTGACCTGTCACACGTGCCTTGTCTTCTAGGCTAGTTCTTAGACCAGCGCTCTCATCTGACACACCCATCGTCCTCCCAGCTCTCTATTCCCACCTTGCCCATGTCCTGAACACACTTTTTTTTTTTTTTTGCGGTACGCGGGCCTCTCACTGCTGTGGCCTCTCCCGTTGCGGAGCACAGGCTCCGGACGCGCAGGCTCAGTGGCCATGGCTCACGGGTCCAGCCGCTCCGCGGCATGTGGGATCTTCCCGGACCGGGGCACGAACCCGCGTCCCCTGCATCGGCAGGCGGACTCTCAACCACTGCGCCACCAGGGAAGCCCCTGAACACACTTTTGAGCAACTCCTACACCCCATAGTTATCCAGGTCCCCTCTAAAGCAACTGGTGGCCCTAGAAAGAAGAGGTGGATTTTGGTAGCAGATCAGGTGCTGGTCTTGGCTTGGCCATTTAGTAATTGTGTCACCTTGAGCAAGTTGCTTAATCTCTCTAATCCCGGGTCTCTTCACGTGTGAGGGATACGCATGACATCTTCCTTATAGGGTGGTTGCGAAGATAAAATGGGGTAACGGAGGTAATGTGCTTGCATCACGCCTGTCAGATAGTGAGTGCTTAATAAATATTAACTGTTATCACTGAACTGTTTTCTACTCTACCCATTTTATGATAACGTGCTGTCTTGTACCATTGATGTGTGTGTGACTTCTGTCTCCAATTTGATGGACAGCTCCAAGAGGGGGTGGTGAGGCATTTTTCTTATCTGTGTCTTCCTGGATGCCTATCACAGTGCCCAGCACAGACTCAGGAAATTCTTGTTGATGAATTGAGAAACCATGTTGACTTAACCCTATAAATGATGGAACAAACATTGGGAATGGAAGAAGGTGGGCTGGAGAGGGCAAGGGGCCAGGAGAGAGAGTGAGATTGAGAGTGTGACGGGGAGATGGTGAGTGTAGAAAAGTGGAATCACTCTGCCTAGATGCCGGCAGAAGACCCTGCTTGAAGGGACCCTGATGAGGCTTTGTGGTTTAGTGATCTCATTCTACTGAAGGCGTGTCAAATTAAAAAACAATAATCCATCTGTAACACTGGTCCAGGGATGACTCCGTCAGCCATCTGAGAGACTTTGGTTAGGCTGGTTCCAAGGGATACTGACCTCTGACTTGTAAAAACAGCCACTGTGATCTGGTTTCTGAGCTTCCACTTATCCCAAGAGAAATGTCAGCTCCCCTTCCCAGTCCCTAAGTGGGGACACGTGGGAGCGGTGTCTCTAGTTCTGGCTCTGTTGTTTTGTTACTGTTTTTGATGGTGGCAGTGTGTGCATGCATGTGCGCACACATGACAACAATGGGATCGTGTTCCTTGTTGCCAACAGGATGCTGACTCTGTAAGTTGCTGGGAAACAGAGTGGGCTGCCTGCACCATCTTCTCCCCTCTTTCTCTCGTCAGTGAGAAAGTGGAGGGCTAATTTTAATGGATTGATTTTAATGGATTTTGAAGTCTGGAGAAGTGCCTCAATTGTTGAGGTTACCAGTTTCCAGGTTCTTTTTTTCAATTTTTTTCTCCTTAGTCAGACATAAAGTGCACTCACCAGGGCACCTAGTGTGGTCACCCCAGGAAAGAAGAAGTCTCCCTCTGCCCCCTGACCAAGGAGGCAGCTGTGAGCACTGCCTCAGCTGGTGGCAACACCCATTATACAGTTGGGTGGAGCATTCTGCTTGGGCCACTTCCCAGCATTTGCGTCTCACTTTCTCTGATCTCAAAGGAGAGAACCAACCAACAATAGTAACACCAGTTCTGCTTTCTGGAATCCAGATGACTCCACTTTAAAATCTGGTCATTTTGTTTTACATTAATCTCTATGTGAGTTTTTTGGGGGACAATGTGCCCTGGGAAGTTGGAGCTGCAATCCTGTCTTTTCTCCCTGTCCCTCCCCCTGTGGGCTGTGCCTGCCCTGAGAATTGTGATGAGGTCTTTGAGGCCATGAGTCTCCCCGTGAGGCCTTTGAAGAAAGGACAGCGTTCCAAGCACCGCAAGGGGACTCTAGGCTATGTTTTAGTTCCATTGTTGGCCTCTCTCCTCACCCCTCCCACCTCCCAACATACATTCATGGTTGGTTTGTTTTTTTTGTCCTTTCTTCCAGACTTGCCCAACTTGTCTTTGTGGTTTCAGAAAAATGCCACTGGATCTCCCAGTATGAAGGATTAGCACAGATTATGGGGAACAGTGTTAATTATTGGTGGAAGGGGGGCTGGCGCGTCGCTCCAACATGCTCCTGATTTCCCCTGGGCCTTTCTGCCTGGTAATAAGCCTTCTTTAATCTGGCAGGCCCCTTGGTGAAATCAGCACCACGGACAGTGGTATTGATTGCTTCTGAGAAACCATCACAGCTGCTCAACCAAATTACCTTTGATATGTGACCTTTAATGTAATTACTGCAACATCAAAGTATTTCTATAAATTATTAAAGAACTAATACACTCCATCATTTAGCTATTCTATTATATGTAAAATAAACAACCACAAGTTAATGTTAGATCCTGAACAATCCACACTTGCTACTGAAATTCTCCCAAGTCCCCAGTCTCTCCCCCTTCAAAATCCCAAGCCGCCCCCTCCCACCTTCTCTTTCGGTTTCCCCATCTAATTCCAGGCTTTTAGCCATCACGAAACTCCCCAGCAATCTCTCTCAAGCTGATGAAGGACCTCCCATAAAAATGTGGTATTTTCTATTCCATTGGGGTGGCTCTAAAATATCTATCACGATCTCCCCCAAAACAAAGTACCACAAACACTTTATTAATCAGCACAAACCTTTCTCAGAAGCCTTTGATTTTCTTACAATATGACTTTATGCTTCACACATAACATGGGGTGATGTGGAGCGTATTTCTGCCATCTTACAGAGGGCACCCAGAAAGTAATTACTATAATATATGTGCACGTAGCTGCGCCACTGAAAAACCAACTGGGGAATGGCCACCTTGCCAGAGCTGGGTTCCACACAAAAACCTGTGCGGTGCACGATTTCCATACATTTGCATCCGCGGGTGTGTTATTAAGATGACTCAGCCTCGTGCTTTGCAATCACAAATACCAAAATACAATACAAAGGCTATCTTAATGGAAGGAAGGCCCTCCCCACCCCTAAACGGGTAAAGAAGGATCTCTGATGCAAAGGAAGACTGCTCCCGCCCCAGGTTGCGCTTTCCCTCTGTCTACCTGGTTAACCTTTCCTGCTGTGGGGCAGAAATGGAAACGTGTGTTTACATACGATTTGCTTGGTAAGAATGTAAACATGCATGTGTAAATATTGGTGAGCATATATACAGAACACATGTGCTTCCCTGCAGTGTCCATTGTATAAGCTTCAACACGGTACATTTTAAAATTCTTTAAACTATGCCCACAAACACTCACATCTTTCCATTTATCTTTAGATACTCGGTGAGCTGCATATCTCCCCCTCCTTCCGCATCCCCCGCCCCATCTCTCTGAACCCACAGGAGAGACCGCGCAGACCCTTGACCCGGGGAACACTTCTTATTTTATGGTGATGAACTAGCTTCGATAATAGCCACGGCTGATATCACACCCAGTTAGGGGGGCCATAAATAATTCTCTTCTCCCCCGCACAGAAGCTATAAACCAGGGCTGAGGCACGATAGTTTATCAAAGACGAGGGCTGGCTCCTTAAATAAACCGCGGTGATCTCACTCGCGGCGCCGAGCCCGGGCGGGTAGGCACTCCCTCCCTCCCGGCCCGGCCCGGCCCCCACCCCAGGAACGGCGAGGGTCCGACGTCGATCGGTGGGTGTTCGTGCAGCCTTGCGGCAGGCGGCCCGGCGGGCCCAATAGAGGCAGCTCCGGGATCTCAGGGCCCCGGGCACCCCGCGTCCCCACCCCGAGGCTGCCCGAACGGGATAGTGCTCGGAGGAGAAAACCGATCGGCGGCGCCCCGGTGGGTCAGGGGAGGAGCCGCGCCCGAGCTTTGTGGCCACGGCCGAGTTCGTCCCCCGCCCGGATTCCGTCGGGCCTGGACGGCCGAGTGCGCAGGCCGCCAGGCGAGGTCTGAGCTCGGCGCCCACGCGCCCGCTTCCCAGCCCCGCGCCTCGAGGCTTCTGGGGGCCCAAGGGGCGACGCGCGAGTTCCCGAGCGAAGGCCGGCGCCGCGCACCGGGGCCCGCGAGCCCCCAGCCGGCTGCGCCGCGGCTCGGCCTCACGAAGTCGCCCCCTGTCGGCGCGCCCGTCGCTCGCGCCTCGGCGGGCGCCACTTACCCCGGGCAGAGTCTTCTGCTCGTGCAGCGCGCTCTGGGCCTTCAGCGCTGACTCACGCTCGCAGTAGGTGAGGAAAGCGCAGCCTGGGGAGGGAAGCAAGCGCCGAGAAGGGTCAGTGGGGCGCCCTCGGGCCGCCCACGCGCCCTCCCGCCCGCCCTCCGGTCTCCAGCCCCTCCCCGCTCTTGGTCCCTCTCGCCACCTCTCTTTCTCTCCCGTGCGCTCTACTCGAGCTTTCCTGCCTCGCCGTTTTCCCGTGTCTGCTTTTCGTCTCTCTCGTTGCTTTTCTATTTTGCTCCTTCGGTGAAGTCTCCCCACTCTGCATCTTCTCCCCGCCACGCCCCCTCTCCCCGCGGGTCTCTTCCTGTCCGCCTGCCAGGTGCCTGCCTGCCTCCCTCCGATGTTGTTCTGTTTCAGCTCCAGCCCCAATACCTCCCAGAAGGGGCAGCTTCCACCCCTCACCCCAGCACCTCTAGTTACACTCCATCGTGAACTCTTGTTCTGGCCCCTTAGGAGGGATGATGCAGGGACCCTCCCGACCTTTCAAACAAAGGCTCCATCTGTAAGGAGGACCCCAGGCCAGGCTGTCCTAATGAAATGAATGGGGCTGTCAATGTGCCCCCTGCCCCTGTCGGTTGTCACATCTGCAGTGATATCTTCACACCCCTCCTGGAGGGCTTGGAGACTCTTGCTCTGCCTCTAATTCCCTGGGTGACTTCAGCAGTCTCCTGTCCTGCCTCAGTCTCCTCACGTGTTAACCGAGAGGGTTGATCCAGTGGTCTGCAATGTCCAGTCCAGCTTTCCTCTTGCAGTGCCTCACCGGGGAATTTGGATTTTACAGAACACTGTGTCTTACTCAAGCGGTGACTTTTTAATGCTGGCCCTTCAGGCATGGTGACAAGGTAAAGAGAATACTTGTTGGTGGGAGAGGCTTTTTGGGAGTTCCCTCAGACTGCTCAGTGTCAGGGCCTCTTCTTCTGCCTCCAGATGTGGCTGTGTGGCTTGGGCGGCCCTAGGGTCTTAGGGAAAGTCAAAAAGCCAACTTCAGCCTGCAGCAGGCTTGCATCTGGAGGGGCATAGTGGCCTCAGACTTCCTAAAGTCACCATGGCCCCAGAGAAGGCACCCTGGGCGCTGGCCACCACCTCTGGCTCACTGTCTTCTTTCTCTCCCTTGTTTCACTCTCTCTCCCATGATCTGATCTCCCAACCATCTGTGTTCACCACTGCCTCCCTTTCTTTGCTCTCCCCCTTTCCAGTCTCCTCACCTGGTATGCCTTCTCTCCCCATTTTCACATCTACCAATCCCATCCATCTTTCAAGAATCTGATCAAGATCCACTTCTTCCCGGCAGACCACCTTGACTGGTCTAGTTCATCTTAAATCAACCTCCCTTCTCGACTGCCCACAGCTGGCCGGGTGGTCATCCTCCTGGCCATTTATCAACTATTTCCTGAGTGCCCTTGAGCCAGTTTCTGTGACAGGTCCAGGAGCCCAGGCCCTCTTCTCCTGAGGCTTGTAGGCTTCTGGTGCCAGTCTGGTGCCTTGTCACCAGGCTCGCTCTGGCCTCTTGTTCGTTTCCCTGGACATAAGAGTGCTCCCAGCATCCTCTGCAATTCCTGACTCCTCCATCACCCAATAAAAACTCCCTTCCTCTCCTTCCAGTGTAAAACTTGGTCCTGCCTCCCTTCCTCTCCTAGTTTCAGAGAGGAGATGGAAGGGAATGTATTTGTGAGGGAGATGTAGAGACGGGCAGAAGGAAGCGGGGAGAGAAAGCTGGGAGACAGTTCTCAGCTCCCATGGCTCTCTGCCTTCCCTGCCTCCAACTCTGTCCCAGGCTGGGAGGAGCTATGAGTGCCAAGGAGCCTCTGTCCCACTCCATCTCATGCCTCCCCATCCAGACCCCAGATCACCCCTCCTCCCCCCCTCCCCGCTCCTCCATCCTGGCTGTGGCAGACGGTTATTGATGGAGACACTGGGGGACTAAAATGAACAGCAATCAGAGGCCCCCATGACGTCGTCCCTCGTGCTGCTGCCTGCCTCTGCCAGGGCCTCTTTCCTCTTGTCCCCTCACTGGCCTTGTCCTCCGCCCATGCCTGCCTGCAACTGGGAGGCAGCCGCTGTGCAAGCCAGCTCAGGACAAGGTCAGGGCAGGTTTGGAGAGGGAGGAGGAGAAGGGAGGAAGGAGAGAAAATGACCACGTTGTTTCCATGGACCAGGATAACAAGGAAAGGACTCCAGAAAGGAAAAAAAAAAAAAAAGAATCTGTTGCGTTTGTCCAGCTTCCAGGCATTTCTGATACAGTTTTTTTTGAGAGCGCTCAGAGCTGTGTTGTGAACCAGAATCTTTGAGGGACCCCCAGGCCCTGTGTGACTTCCGCTGTCATCTGCACCCCTTGACTTCTTCCATTCCTCCCCTGCTCGCTCACCCAACTCATTCCAGCCTCGCTGCCCCGCCAGGCATACTCTGCCCTCGGACCTTGGCTCTGGTGGTTCCCTCTGCTCAGAAGGAGCTCGGCCTACGGTCTGCACGGCCTGCCCCTTCACTCCCTTGAGGTTCCGCTCACACGTGGCCTCCTCAGAGATGCCTCTCCCGATGGCCTCATTTAATGCAGCACCTCCTCCCACCCCCCACACAGGATGCAGGCCTGCTCTCTGACCCCTCGTCCTGTTTGTGCTTCTTTTTGGCACCCCTCACCCAGACACGTTAATACTGTGAGTGTGTTCCTCGATGAGCGTTTCCCCGGGCTCAGATGAGGTCGGGACTTGATTTTGTTCTGTTCCTTAGTTCTCGGTGCCCAGAAAGGGGCAGGAGCTCAACACATGTTTGCCAAGAGCATTGAATCCCGAACACTTTGGCTACTTTGGGGGTGCCAGGAGGTGCGGGGACATGGCAGTGGTGCTGGGAGCTGATCAAGGGCCCAAGGACACTCCATAGTGGGAGGACAGAGGTTGCTGGTGAGAGCTGAGAGGTTGCCCTGGTGGGAGGGCTCTTGTCCCCAAGGCCTCCTTGAGCCCATTTGCTCAGGGCTTGACAGTATGGTTACTGTCACCATCCTGCTCTCTCCCCCATCAGATCATCCCCTGCAAAGGCTGATGCGTGGTTCCAGACAGGAAGTGGTACTCAGCCAGGGGTCACTTACTGATGCCTCTCTCTGAGTCCCAGTTTCGTCATCTCTAACTCCCTTCAGAGGCTGGCCGGGAGACTTACTAGCCAATGAGCATTAACAACCTCTGCAGAGCTCTCTAATCACAGAGCACAGTGTAAACACAGTCACTCTTGTGGATGGGGGGGGTGGGTCAGAGAGGCAGAGTCCCTCCTGTCCCTCTACGCCTCCATGAGGAGGGACCAGCCTTACACAGGGGCCAACTGGTGCCCACCCACCTGGCCTCCTCAAACTATCTCTTCAGCCAGCCCAGTGCCATGTCTGACAGTCCACTCTGAGAGAGCTGTCTTACTGTGGCTCTTTTAAAAAGGCGGACACAGGGGCTTCCCTGGTAGCGCGGTGGTTGAGAGTCCGCCTGCCGATGCAGGGGACACGGGTTCGTGCCCCGGTCTGGGAGGATCCCCCATGCCGCGGAGTGGCTGGGCCCCTGAGCCACGGCTGCTGAGCCTGCGCGTCTGGAGCCTGTGCTCCGCAACGGGAGAGGCCACAGCAGTGAGAGGCCCGCGTACCACAACAAAAATAAATAAATAAAATATATATATAAAAAAAAAAGGCGGACACAGTACATAGTTATCAACAGCTGACTCTGTGTGCTTGAAGGGACCACATCTGCTCCCTTGCTGGGGGCAGAACCCTGAAGGAGCGGCAGCTTGGCAGGGATGAGGGGCTTCAGGAGGGGAGTTTGTCTTCACAGGGTGCTGCAGAGGGCAGCGGGCCTGGGTGGGGGCCAAGGTGGGCGCCCAGGGTGGCCAGGGGAGAGAGCGCTCGCAAGCCTCGCCCACTGGACACTCACTGAACTAACTGTGACTTCCTGTCCTCATCAGTACTTCTCCTAGGAGTTGAGGAGGGGGCTCTGAGCTGTGAGGGCGGTGCAGGGGGGCCTCAGCTCGGCAGTCACTAAATCTGCCAGGCTCCCTCTCCTGTAAGGAGCTGAGGTGTCCCCAGAGACACGCCCGGTGAGGCCCCTTGGGAACTCTCAGCCTAGTTGGGAAATGGGGTTCTCTCAGGGAGCAGCCACGTTCTGATCCAAGGCAGCAGAGGTGGGTAGGCAGGGGGAGTGGTACGGGCTCTGCACCTGAAGGCTTGAGAAGGTCTGACAATGGAGCGCCCTTCCCGGGGATGGGGCTGGTGGCACAGACATCTCTCCCTGTCTTCAGGCCCAACACTTCCCTTCCCAAGCCTGACCCTGCCTGTATACTTGTGCTCACAGAGGAGGAGACATGGGTCCACCGTAGCTGTTGGGAAGAGCAATAAAATGGAAAACCATCTAAAGGTTTCTCAGTGCCAGAATGTTTTTATGTTTAAACTGTGGAATACTCTACAACAATTAAAAAGGTGAAATGGCTCTAAATGTCCAACACAGAAAGACGCACTGTCAGATGGGAGAAGCAGGTTGCAAAGTAGCAGATGCCGTGTATATACAGAGACATCTCCCCGGCTCCCATATGCACCCAAATTTGTGCCTACACCATAGCCCAAGGTCTACAAGGGTCCCATCAAGCTGAAAAGAGGGAGGAAGGGGGGGGGTAGGTGGTGTCTCCCATGACTTTAACACTTTTTGTTTTGTTTGACACATTTAGACCCGCATGTATCATGTATCATTTATATAATTAACTTTAAAGAAAAAACAAAAATACTTTGCTAAGAGGGGAAGATGGAGTGAAAATGGGGTGGGTGGAAATGGGTGAGCCAGGCAGGATGCAGGACCCACAGCCCGTTCTGAGGGCACGGACGAAGATCACTGGACATTAGCTTCCTGGCAGGTTCTTCATGAGGGAAATTATCATGGGTGGGTCCTGCTATGGCCCTGCCTCAAAGCTTCCTCTGAGCTCTGGGAGTTGAAGTAGATTCTCTCCACCCAGCAAGCTGTAAATGGTATTCATTTGGGTCCTGTGGCCCTGAATCCCAGAAGATGCTGTCTGGGGGGGATAGAATCCATGATGGAGCACAGAGGCCCACCCTCCCCCCACACCTGTCTCGCCCTCCAGGTCTCCTGAGGCCCAACCGGCTGTGTGGCGCTGATGGCGGGATCTGAGGTGAAAAGGCGCAGAAGTGACTTGAGAACCTCTGGGTGAGGTCCAGCCTCGCCCCTCAGCTCCCGCCTTCCCCGTCCTGTCCCAGTGTCTGGGATGGTTCTCCCAGCACCAGCTCATCACTTGACTCTCCCCGCCTCAGGGTCAGCGCTTTCTAGCGCTGACCTGGTGGAATAGAATTGCAGCCTGGCGGAGCAGGGCCGGACTTGGGAGATCATCGGGGTGGGCGTGGGGGCAGGGAAATGTCACAGTTGCAGAAAAGTCACACCACAGTGCTGCACGTAGGATCTTCCCGGACTGGGCCACGAACCCGTGTCCCCTGCATCGGCAGGCGGACTCTCAACCACTGGGCCACCAGGGAAGCCCCTCACTGTTCTTATTTACCCATCCTTCTGTTGATCCTTTTCATGTCTTGTGTCTCTGAATAGACTGTCAGCTCCGTGAAGGGTGGAGACAGAGTCTTCTAAACGGAACTGAAGCTTCATGGAAACGGAAGCTTCTAGCCCAAGGAACTGAAGAGGGTGGGGGGACCACGACTGGGGGTTTGGGGCACTGAAGAGAGATCAGGAAGCACTGGGGGCAGAGAAGGAGAGGGAGGAGGAGAAGGGTAGGGACAGGGGAGGTTAAGCCAGCTGGGGGAGGCAGGCAGAGTGGGCGTTGCCGGCTAGGGCGCAGGTGGGTGGGTGGCAGACACCCTCCTCCAGAAGGGCAGCCTGGGCTGATGGTGCAGGGGGCGCTGCTGATTCCTGAGAAGGTGGGCGGGTGCCCTCTCCCACACGAGGGAAAAAACACAGCGCGGCAGAATTAATTGCACGGAGATGGCAGTAATTTACAAAGCCCCCGTGTGTGGGGATAAAAGGCCCTTGTCATTGTGAAGTGAAGGAAGTACAATTTCCTGCCCAGCTCTGAACAGGGCTGAAGCCTGGGGTGTAATCATCATGGGAAGGAAGGCTCCCGAAGCGCGCCCTCCTCCCACCCCAGCCGGGCCTTGGCTTCCTACTAATTGAATTACAGAATTAGCCAGAGGAAGGTGGCCCTAGAATAGGAAGATCTGGACTTTAATAAAACATCAGATCCTCAGGCCCTGCACTTGACTGGCCTGGAGGAAGTGAGAGGAAGCTGGGTGTGGGAGGGGGTGGGGAACAGGAAGGGAGCAGAAAACCCACCAATCAGCCAGACCTAAGGGTCAAGGAGAGGCTCCCTGTTGGGAGTGATTTTCTTTGCCCTGAATCTCCACCCATCCACCTGCCATGGGGCCTGAAACCCCACCCTCAGAGCATCATTCCTCATCCCAGGGTTTACAAAACGGAGGTGGGCCCCACTGCAGAGAAATTAAGGCAGACTGTGTGTGGGTGGATAGAGGGAGGGGGAGAGGGGATGTCTTCCAGTTTCCCTGGAAAGAGGGTTGCTGGTGTTCCAAAGCTATGTGTGTCCCGCCATCGAGCCTCTGTCCCCGATGGTCTGGGTGGGTGAGGGTTGCCTCCCCAGTGCCTTCTGGGGCAGATGCCCCCTTCCCTTGTGTGGGAGAGACAGCTGCAGAGCAGTTCTTCACATATATGCTCTTCCTCTGGGAATGTCCCCCCACCTCTTGGCCTGCCCCAGGTTTGCACCTCCTCCAAACCCACTGCTTGGGTCCTGCTCTTCAGTGAGGCCCTAAGAGCCTACCTCGGCCTTGTGGTCTCACCTTCTGTGGATTCCTATGTGGCTGTACCCTTGACCACTGCTCATGGCTTGCCCCAGGGGTAAGCCTCATCTCCTCTTCTAATCTCTGAGAGCCTTGAGAATCTGTGAGCTCCTGGTAACAGGCAGAGAAAGAAACCACGGGGCTGGCCCTGCCACTGTCTCTGCCTCTCTTTCCCAGTGCCCGGCCACGGGGTGACCCTTCTGCCAGAATCTCCCCAGGACCCGTCTTGGCCATTCCAGTCCCTCCAGGCCTTTCTACCTGGACTATACTCCCTCCCTCCCCCTTTCTCTGGGGATTTCTCTGCTGATGTTCTCCTCTCTCCGTAAGAGAAGGACAATGATTGCTCACCCACAGAGCATGACTCTGACTCTTACTTCTCCACCTGCATTGGGGGAATCCAAGCCTCAGAACAGTACCCTTTCCCCTGCTACCTCTTCCATGCCTCCTTCCTTTTGAGCCCACGTGTCCTGGGAGAGACTAAGCCTCCCCTCCTCCAGGAAGTCTTCCTTGACTACACCAACCCCAACATCTCTTAAAGCCCTTAGCAATGGTCCCTCTCATTTGGCAGTTAGAAGACACACGTCTTTGTCTCCACATCTTTGTCTACTTCTGTCCCCCATGGTCTGGGTGGGCAAGGGTGGCCTTCCCAGTGTCTTCTGGGTGGTGTGTGTTTGCCCACATGGAAATATTCTACTACAGGAGCTGCTAACTCCAGGGTCTCCTCCCCCCACCCCCCATCCCCAGGAACAGACGTCATTGAATGCAGTAGTTGTTAAACTCCACTCTGGCCCTGGCTGGGTGACAGTGAGATGCAAGGCTGGGGAGAGATGGCTGACCTCAGGGGAAGCCGTGTGTGGAGAGGGTCTGGGATGGGATGTCTGCCCTCCGGCTTAGGCCCGCAGAGGTAGAAGGAGCCATCCGTCTTCCTCTGAGGAGGCCTGGTGGGTGGGGATGATGGGGCGGCCGGCAGGAGAGGGAGATGGATGGTGCCCTCAGCCAGTGAATCAGGGCTGTTGGCCTGCTCCTTTCTTCAGGGCCCTCCAGTGCTGAAACCCCACCCTCAGCCCACAGCCTGCTTTCAGGCTCAGCACTGCCCTCCTGCGTCAACTCTCTTTACACCAGAAACTCCAGAGGAGTTTGAGCTGCAGGTGAACTCCAAGTTCAAGAGTTTCTCAGAATTAAGCTGGTTGTGTGATGTGGGGAACTGGACCCGGCTCACTGTGACGGTCTCAGCCTTTCTGCCCTTGGTGGCCACAAGATACAGATGGGCGTGGGGCTGGGGAACACCCCCAGACCTAGACTGGGAAGCCCCAGGGGACGGGACCAGCCCTCTCTTTCTCTTCCTGGGGGCACTGGGCAGGGCCCAGTAAGTTCAGACCCAGGGACCTAATTGGCTCAGACCTCAGAGGATGGACCAGCAGGTGGGCCTTTTGCCAAGGGTCTGTCCCTGATAGTTACCCTTGTTCATACCCTTAGTGCCGGAGGATTTCATGTCTGGTGTCGGCTGCAACATCTTTATGGCACTGTGAAAAAGGACAAAAAGTGGACGTGACATACTGATGGCTTCTCCCCTTTCTCAACAAAGAGTTCTCGGTCTGTGGCTGGGCTGATGGGCCCATGGGGCTCAGGGGTTGGGGACGGGCCCAGGGAAAGTGTCAGACTTTCTAAGGCCCAACAAGACAAGTACAACCTGCTTCGTGACACGTGCTGGCTTTTGTTCCCACAGCCAAGGGGCTGCCCTTGTGCCCCTGCTCTAGGCTGGCAGCGCCTGCTGGTCCCCAGGACGGCACAAACTGCTCCCTTTCATTCACACATGGAGATTTACTTGCCACTGTGCTGTCATGCCCGGGAGCTCATGACGCTTGCACCTTAGAGTAGACAGGGGTGTTACCAGCATCTGACAACCAGGGGGGCCTGTGTCACTTGCTTGGTGGTGAAGCAGAGACCTGGTTTGGGGCTCAGTTCCTGTCATCCCCTCCCAAGGCCCTGGGCAGTGTGTCAGGAAGTGTGAGTGGGGACCTTGGGGGCCCTGATGGGAGATGTCCTCCCTCCACACCCCCACCCCATGGCTGGGATTTGGGGTGAGGGGCTCAGGGATGACCTCATTCTCTTCCTCCAAGGACCCAGGTGGAGAGAGCTGAGGTCTCTGGGGCCTCCCTGGACCCCATGCACCTGACCTCCCTCTACCCCCAGTGGCGTCTCCAATGTGAAAGTCAGATCTCGGGCTCCTCCACAGAGGGCTCTATCTGAGCACCAAGGCTGGATTTGAAATGCATGTGGGGTATTCGTTCCTCATACAAATACCAAGATAAACGCTAGAGCCAAGAAACCGAACTGTGTCCCCTTCTAACGAACCTGGACTGGGAGTTCAGATCTTCCTGTTTTGAATTTTCTCAGATCAGGGTGCACCTGCTGAGAAGCTGGGCGTGACTCCCTGGGAAGGGACCACTGCTCACCGTGCACCACGTGAGAGAGGCTCTGGGGTCTCATTGGTGTGACCCCACCAATGGCTAAACTGCGGGAGATGGGCAACAGGCAGAATCTCTGAGAAAGCAAGGCCCATATAACTGATCTGAGAAGCAAAGCACCTCCCTGGTCTCTGCCTCTGTCCTCTGCCTGCCCATCTCCACTCCTGCCTGCCCGCGATCGCCTCTCTCTCCTTGCCTGTTTGGCCGGAAATGCAGAGCCTCGCTGGCTTACTTCTGCCATGCTGCTGGCCTCGGACTGATTCCTCAGTGTGCAGGAAGGACACGGTGTGGGATCTGAGCCCCCAGTGACCCCGGCATTTGCTGGACGTGTGCCGGTCTTGTGCCCACAGAGGGAGCTCAGTGAATGCTTTGTGAGTTGCATAGAATTCCCCTTGTTGGAGCTTTACATGGACAGCTCCAAATTGGCCGGGAGGGGATGTCATTTTCCCCAGTAGCATCCCCTTCCCCATGCAGAGGGATGTGTGGAGGAATCCCTCCTTGGTATGACCCTGGAACCTCGGGACCCCAGCCTGGAACTGTCCCCAGCACACCCACAGAGACAGCTCTCTACCCCCATGCTGTGCTGTGTGGTGGGGCAGTCAGTCTCTCTGACTCCTTTCTCCCATGGAAGGAGAGGTAAGCAGACTCACAAGGCAGGGGGCTGACGAGTCCCTTTGTCCCTTCGTCTGTCACCCTGAACCACGCTCCCCCACAGTGGGTGTCCCTGTCACCCCTGGGCCTTTGTTCCTGCTCTTCTCCTCACCGGCACGCCTTCCCCGCACCCGGGTCCTCTACCAGATTCCCCCACCATCGGAACCCTCCCCAGCTTCCCAGCCTATGCTGACTCTCCTCCCAATGAGCCCTTCCACATCCAAGAGTCCGACACATAAAAACAAGTGCTTAGTTGAACAGTTTTCTGCTGTTCTCATCTGTGGGAACTCTGTCTCCTCAACTAGACTGCAGCTCCTGGGGCTGTGCCTCTCCTCCCGTATCCCCGACCAAGCCCCGGGATGGGGGCTTCACAAGATCAGTTGAACTGCTCAAAATTAGGAGGGGAGGGTGTGCCACCCCTCTCTGATTGCAAGTGGTCACTCAGGACCCGCCAGGTGAGGTGAGTTAATCTCACCTCTCTTCTCCGGCTCCTTCCTAACAGGCCCTAATTCACTTAAAGAACAACAACAACAACAAAAACAGAAGCACCGATCAAGAAATTCCGACCTCAGCATCCAAGACAGACTATTTTGAAAAGACCAATAGCCAGGAGTCCTGTATTACAGGATCAATGTTTGGAAAATGTGATTTTCTTTTTAAAAGCAGAAAAACAATCTCACTCAGTCCAGGTAGGCCATGGTCCAGCTCTAGGTGGAGGATGCCTTTCTCTCATGATCTCGGCCACTTAAGCCACTCTTCTGGCCAGGCTTTGCGCTTCACCCAACGTCAGTAAGATAGGTTCAATCACAGGCATTTAGCAATATTTAACCTGAGGACTGCGGCAAGGGAGTAGTCCGCAAATGTGATTGGGATGCTGGCTTCAGTGAGTCAATCCCTCAAGCCCGCGAGCC
This sequence comes from Grampus griseus, assembly GCF_964374135.1. Taxonomy (NCBI): domain Eukaryota; kingdom Metazoa; phylum Chordata; class Mammalia; order Artiodactyla; family Delphinidae; genus Grampus; species Grampus griseus. Next base: position 52,451,957 of record NC_139006.1, read on the forward strand.
TAGCAGAGATATTGTTCACAGTTTAGGAGGGGTGGGCAGGCTCTGGCTTTTGCTTTAGAGTCAGCTGTCCCTGATCCTGGGAAGAGGCAGAGCCGTGCACCGTCACCCTTCCTTCATTGCTGACCTGCAGGTAGTGCCCAAGGTGATGAAAGGCAGTTGGCAAATGGGGAGGATGACATATGGGGGGGGTGGGACAGAGCCTGGCATTCAGTTCTGTGTCTTCTTTTCCCAGAGACCCACTCACATGTCCACAGAACCCACCAAGAAAGAAGACTGAACTAACTAATCAGTTGACTGGTACTCAAGACTCAACAAACCATGTGACTGGGATCAGGGTACTGTCATCTGTGGATGGAGTGAAAGATGGCTCACTCATTCATTCATTCTACAACCATGTATTGATAGTCTACCATTTGCCAAAGGATGAAAGACATACCCCCTGCTTTAAAGAAGACGCTGGCTAAACACACTTGCAAGGCCAGGTGATATACCTGCAACAGGCATACCCACTAAGCTGAGGTTTGTGTGGGGCTCACCAGTGGCACAAATGATAACAGCAAACACTTAGGGATTTGGGGTTATATGTTGGGCATTGTTCTGAGTGTTTTACATGTATTGTCTCATTTAATACAATAACTCTATAAAATAGTACTATTATCCCCCTTTTACAGGTAAGGAAACTGAGTCACACAAAGATGAAAGACTTGCCCAAGGTCTTATGGCCAGGTCCATGGTGGAGCTGGGCTGTGAGCTGGGGCAGGCTGCCTGCAGGGCCTGTGACCTGAATCATGGGCTCTGCCCCTCATGGAGGAGGATACTCAGCTCCGCCCCGGGGAGAATCAGTGCAAGGCTGCCTGAGTCTTGAACCCAGCATGGCCTCTAGGGAAGGATGTGCTGGGAAAAGGGGAAGAGGTGTGGGTAGCAGGGTGAGTTTGGGGCCTCCCAAGTGGTTAAGAAGGCTGGAGCCCCTGAGAGTGCTAGCCCCTTCAAAGCTCCTCCAGACACCTTCCCTAGCACCTTTCCTTGGCTTTCCCCCTTGTCTGTTCTTCCTTTCCTCTTCTTCTCTTTACTTCCTCCCTTCCTTTCTTCCCTTGTTCCTCTCTTTCTTTCCTTTCTCCCCCCACCCCCGCCACTTCCAACATCCTCTCTCCCTTCCTCCTTCCTTCCTTTCTTTTTTGGCCTCATCGCTGGGACCCCGTATTCTCTCCTGTCCATCTATTTAATTCCCATCCTGACTACTCCAGAATATACCATTTTTTTCCATCTCCAAATAACTGTGACATCTGACCCCCTGGTTTCTGTCGTCAGCCAGCTAGTGCCTCTGGGAAAACCATGTAACCCCTGTGTCCTGATTGTTTCCATCAGCAGGATGTCTGGAGTCCGGGGAGAGGGCTGCGACCTCGGAGGGAGGTGGATCTGGTTCCGACAGTAGCCTCTGTCTTGTGCTAGAAGTTGGCGTAGCCCCCTGGGCCTCAGGCTCCTTACCTGGGAAATGGGGATAAGGACACTCATCTGCTGGAGTAGTGGGTGTCCAGCAGAGCGCCTAGCATATAATTAATGGAGGGGATTACTATTGCTACCATTTTCAGTAGCAGCAGTTGTGATGTGATGCTAAAGATTCCCTACAGTGTGAAAAATAGCTTTGGCATTTACGCTGTCTGGTGATGTCTGCTTTCCTTGCATGGGACCTGCACATCCTCCCTGCCACACACACTCACACAGACGTGGACCCCGGGTGTGCTTCCTGCCCCGGCACGGGCCAGCACGCTGGGGGCAGAGTGACAGATGGCTGGCATTGAAAGTCTGGGATGTGTGTTTTGTTTACCTCGTGTATCTAATATGCTAATGACAGGAGGCAGTAATGAGCTGGCAGGGACCTGGGTGACAAAGAGCTGGCTTCATGCTTCCCCAAAGAGGCACCTCAGTGTCAATTGTTTCTTTTGTGAGAGGGATTGTTAAGACCTGGGAATGTGGGCTGGGAGGGTTGGGGAGAGGAAGGCTGGGGGTGTCTCACTCAGGAGCAGTACAGGACCTGGCAGTGTTGTGAGGGGAGAGCAGGGGAGGGGTGGGCAACCCCTGAGGGTGGGCATGGGGAGGGGATGGCTGTGGACTGGGCACTCTCACCCGTGTTCCTCACTGACTTCTCTCAAGGACCCTGTGAGCTCCCTGATGGCAAGGCTGACCCGTCCGCCATGGACCCTGGTAAGCCCTGCTCCTGGCACAGGGCCTGGCATGGTGACAGGCAGCACAGGGTGAGGGATGCACACTGGTTTGGCATTAGGATGCCAACTGAAGGCAATCTCTTGATCGGTAAACCACAGCCTGCAGCAAGTCACCAGATCTCTCTGGACCTCAGTTTCCTTTTTGTGAAATGGGTTTGATATCCCATGAGTCTGTGTCCCCAGCATCAGCACAGTCCTGGCACAAAGTGGGTCCTAGCGCATATGAATTCATCAGTGCGTGAATGGGGGGGTGGTAAGGGAGCAGGGGGTGTACACTGCTCTTCTACGGAGGAAGAATGGGACGCGTCTGTGGGTCAAGGTGAGGCACTCACCCCAGAGCGCACAGCTGGTCAGTGAGAGAAACAGCTCAGGTCCACTGCCCGGCCTCTTGGAGGGCAAGCCTCTGAGAGCGCTGTGGAGCCCAGTGCGGCCCTGAGGAGGGGTGAACAGGCCGGTGTTTGGTGGCCAATGTGGAAAGCCCCAGACAAAGCGTGCAGGGAGCAGACCGTCAGCAGATGGAAGAGTGTCTCCAAGGCTTTGCAACAAGTGGAAGGGAACAGGTAGAACAGGCTCACGGGCGTGGGTGGCGGCCGAGTCCACGCAGCAGCCCACCGCCGCCTGGGAGAGTGGGGGGCAGCTGGAGTGGGCTGAGAAGGGGGTTTCGTGGGGACCCAGGGCTGGGGGGAGCCAACCTGAGGCCCAACCTTATCACCTCCGTGATGGGTCTGACTCCGTAGCTGCCCATTTCTCAGTCTTTGCATCCTCAGGTTTTACCCTTTCTCTGGGCTTCCTAGACATTTTCTTTAGACCTTTGCTTTGTCTTCGCTAAGCTAATTGTACCCTGTGGCCAGGAAGGCCAGGTTGATGAGCTGAGGCTGAGAAGGAGAAGCCAGGCATTGGGGTGGTTAAAGGAACTGCTGCTGGGCCTCCTTCTGGGCAGCTGTGGCCCTCATCTGCGACTGAGCAGAGGCCCCTGCCTTGGCTTTACACACCCTGTGGAGTGCAGGGCTGACCTCCCCAGTGGTACCAGAAATGTGGCCCAGAGGCCAGGCTAAGTGAGAGCAGAGGGTCCAGGACTTGGCGGAACAGAGGCAGGAACGGCAGGAACGCAGAGGGAGACCCTGGGTGCAAAGGCCACACAGCACGGAAGTGTGAAAAGATTCGGTGGGAGCTGCAACTTGCATCAGGGGCCAGATGAGGGTCCTGGTCTCCTGGGGACCCCGGCTTCCTTGTCTGTAAAATCCCGGCTGGAGCAACAAACTTCCCAGGAATGAAGAAGGCAGACTCGGAGTTCTGGATTTTAACCCGGCTTCTTCTACCTGTTCCTCCCTCAACCTGAAGGCCCAGGTGGACAAGGTAGAGCCCCCAGTTCCTGGCAGGCCTCTGGGACCTGCTGCCCTCAGTTTTTCCCTAAGTGTCCAAGGGCATCTGCTCTTTTCCCGGACTGGCCTGGGGACAGAGGGAAGGAAAGGAGAGGAAGATGTGCTGCCGGACCTCAGCGACACCCAGCTTGGGACACGGAGGAAGCCGAGAAAGGTGGCATGCCACCCAGTGACCCAGCTTCTGAATGCAGAGGCCTGGGGAAGCCAGCAACAGCATGAGCGAGCAGGGGACCATCGTGGAGGCAGGCATGCCCCCGGGGGGGGGCCTTGACAGAGGGTTGAGGAAGGAGAGGGGATGTCATTCCTAGTGGCTGGAGTGAGTGTGATCTGTGTGGGGACCCACGGGGCAGGGGGCATTTGCAGTGAGATGGGTACCCCAGTGTTGGCCAGCACGGGCTAGCCCAGCCTTGCTCTCTCCTCCCTTCCCCTCTCCAGGTGTTTGTGCCGGCCAAGCTGGGGTGGAGGGGGTCCAAGCTGGGGTGGTGGGGTAGGAAGGTGGGAGATGCACAGGGCTCAGCGGGAGGGCGGCAGTAGCCATCAAGTTTCTACATCCCCCGCGGTTTCAGCAGCACAGGTCGCCTCTGCCTCCCAGGACCAGTTCCCCCTTGAACTGCGAGCCACAGCGCTGCCTGTTTTCGTCTGCGGGTCTATATATAGCGATGGAGATGCACACTCTGGAATTGGATTTGATGTAGCCCTCTGGACTCACGCTAACTTTTGGGGAGTAGTTTTCTTGGGAGCCTGCCAGTCCAATTCCTCCCTCATGAACACTAATTACTGCACAGACCTTCTCCATGAAATCGGTGCTGAAGCCATTTCCATCCAGGCGGCTCTCCAAGACGAAATTTTTCTACTGGGAGCCGACAGCCGCAAATAAACCTACCATCTACTTAGCAACGGAGAGCAAGAAAGAGCGGGTGGAAGACGGGGAGGGAGGGGGACGCACAGAGAGTGGGAGGGAGGGAGGGAGGGCTCGGAGGAGAGGGCTCGGCTTCTTTTCTTCCTTCTGTTCTTTATTTTTCAGAAAGGGTGTAATCAGTGCTCTCAGGAAAGGTGGTACAGGGAGTCTCGGAAGACAGCGCGGTGGCCCAGGCCACCTACAGGGCCAGTACCGGCTCTTGGCCGCTCAAGCCTGGCCAGGGCCCTCACTGGACTGCTGGGCACTGCAGTGAGAGAACCCCCCCCACCCCGGCCCCAGCCTCTCCAGGGTTTATTCACTCCTTCCCCACCCTAGCGTCCCTCATACTCCCATAGCTCTGGCCCTTGCCTCGCTCCCTTGGCCTCGCCTCACAGAGGACAGCTTCTTTCCACATCTTGGCCTGATGAGTTCCCACTCATCAGCCAGGGCCTGGGTACCATCCCACCTCTACCAGGCCGTGCCTCCCTGACCCTGTTAGGCAGCACCAATACCTCCATTCTGAACTCCAGAGGCTTGTGCCAGGCGCCCAGCAATGGGGTCTATTCTTCTCTCTGCCCCCCTGAAGTCTGCGCACTGGCCGCCAAGGAAGGGGTGGGTACCAGAGTTGAGGGGGGAGCCCCACAAAGCCAGGTCCTGCCCGGTGCATCACCACACCCCTGAGACGCAGATACCTTCTCTTCAATCTCACCTAAGACAAGCCTGAGCTCGGAGAGGTCAGGGAGGATGTTCATGGTCACTTATTACCTAGGAAGAGGCAGGGCTGGGATCTTATGACCACTGGCCATTTGCCAGGTCCCCGCACTCCAGCCAATAAAGCCAGAGAGGCCCTCAGAGCCTGCTGGGGGTCATGACACTCTGTACCAACCTGGCCCCGTCAGCAGAAGTGCTGCTCCTTGCCTTGGTAGAGCTCCCTCTGCGTCCTCTGCCCAGGGACACACGACGCCAGGACCCCAGCCCACAAGTCACCTTTCCCAGATCCCTTAACTTCTGTTTTCTGAGACGCAGAGCCCAGAATAGGGCACTCCCCAAAAGTCACTTATGCCACCAAGACTTGGTGAGTCCCTTCACCTCTCTGGGTCTCAGTTTCTCCATCCATCAAATGGGCACTTTGATTCCTGCCCTAGCTCCCTTACCTAGGTGGGTGGTGTGGGCATCACAGGAGATGGCAGTAGTGCTACTAGGTTGCTGGTCGTCTCCCTCAAGGCCCCTGTTCCATGCGCCCGGCTTCATGCTCACCCTGGACTCTCCTGTCCCTGCCCGCCCATCCAGGGTGGATGAGTGAGGCCAGAGCTCAGCCCTCTTCTCCAGCGGAAGCCACGATAGAGAGCTCCCACTGGGAGGTGGGGAGGGGAGAGGAGCCCCTGGAAGAGCTCTCTCTTAAAAGAGCCCTGGGCTGGAAATCATGAAAGTGGGTTGATGCCCGGGGCCTTCTTTGTAAGGAGGGCGGCGGAGCTGGATGAGGTGATCTGTGCGGCCGTTCCCTTGCAGGCGTCGAGAGGTGGTGGAGGATGCGGCTCGCACACCACGTGTCTACCACCTTAGCTGTGTGGTGTGGGGCAAGTTTCTTAGCCACTGTCTCCCTCAGTTTCTCACTTGTAAGATGGGAGACTAACTCTCACTGTGTTGCTAAAGGCTGAATGAGAACGTGTACGCCCGGTCCGGGGTCAGGGCACTGGTCCGTGTCAGCTTCTAGTCCGTAGGCCGTATAGCCCTGGCCAGGGACGAAGCACCTTCCCGGTGAGTACTGTGCACACATTTCCTCACTTAGTCCACTGGTTCTGCTTTCAGTGTGTGTGTGTGTGTGTGTGTGTGTGTGTGTGTGTGTGTGTGTGTGTGTGTGTGTGTGTGTGTGTGTGTGTGTGTGTAAAATGTGGAGTCCCAGAGGCGGGACCAGAGAGTCGTGTGGAAGTGTGGCTGTCACTCGGCATCTGCAGGGCGGGTCCCAGCTCCTAGCATTTGGCTGCTGTGAGAGGCCTCCTCAGAGGTTGGGCCTGAGCTGCTAGGGAGGCTGGTCCTCACCACAGCTGGGAGCCCCGGGAGCGGCCGTCCTCAGGCAGCCAAGGCCACCAGGAAGAGCCTGATGAGGTGAGGGAGGGTCTGGCGGGTTTCTGGTCCAGGAGAGGAGGGAGCCAGCTGTCCCAGCAGGAAGTGGGATCCTCTCACTGGTTTAAGTCTGAGTGGCTTCACCTGGCCGAAACCCTTGAGGCTGACGACAGGCCAGCCAGGCCGAAGACACAGAGCGCCAGGGAAGCCGTCTGGGGTCCACATACCCTTCCTTTCAACAGCTCTTATATTTTCTGGTTTTGCCTCCCCACTTAGATTCTTGGTTTATCTTCTTTAGTAAAATTCTAACCTCCCTTCATCAGAGCTAAGGTGAAAGGGACACACCCATCATGGAGGCTACCCTGAGGTAGGCGTGGCAGTGGGCACATCTGTCCTGGATGGAGCTCAGGCAGAGTGGGCTTTTGGGGGCCAGGTGGGGATGACTGTGGAACCAAGCCCTTTCCACCTAAGGTAAGTGCTCTCTTCCCAGGGAAGCACCGCCAGGGAGCATCCTTGGGGAAAAAGAGAACCCCAGAAGCAGGCAGGGGAGCAGGGCAGTTAGACATATAGGCTTTGGCATCAGACAGATCTGGGTTCCTGTCTGAGCTCTACCATTTCTTGGCTGTGTGATCTCGGGTGAGTTCCTTAACCTCTCTGGGCCCCACTTTCCAAATTGTACACTGGAATTGATACAGGCCTGTTGTGACACATGTGAAGCTCCCAGTGCAGTGCCAGGCCCCACATGTGTCCCTTTTGTGATGCCACTGAGCAAGGGTATCCTCTGGATTTTGCAGCCCTCCCTGAGCTGCCTGGGACATACCTGGGACAGTAGAGTGGTGGCCTTGGCCCCATTGGTAGGTGTTCCCTCCCGGGCTGTGGGCCCGACGCACCTTCCAAAACTTCAGCCCGTATCTGTGTCTCCCCCTCCCCTGCCCACCCCAATGCTGCCCCCCTCTTCTTTCAGAATTCTCCGTTCCTTCTCTCAGGCAGGCAGCTGAGCAGAAAACAAATCAAAGTTGCCTGCATGTCTTGGAGCCTGCAACGCTCCCGCGAAGCGATCCCTTGCTTCCCATTACCCACCCCAATAACTCTTGTATATGGAGTGTGAAATAATTAGCAGTGGCAAAAATAATTTAGGAAACAAGAAGAAACTAATTGCATGAGCTTGTTTGGGGAAAACACAGCCAACCAAAAAACCCACTGTGTAGGGAAGTATGGACAGACAGACCAGTTCCCCTGAGGTCAAGCCCATGGCTGGCTCACCAGAGGGGTCCACTGCAAGGCCCTCTCTCAGCACCAGCTTCCTCCACCAGGATCCTCCAAGAAGGGCCCACTGGTGCTGTAGTCAGGACAAGCCTGTCCTCATGGGCCCAGGGGTGACTTCACAGAACACGTCTATAACCTTGACTCAGGCCATCCCCTGGAGGCAGGTGGGTGGGGAGCAGTCTCATGTGGTCAGGTGGGCTTGGCAACCTCCCTGAACTTGAGCTGGGGCCACAGGTGGGCTGGAACGTTCTTGTTCCCTCTCCCACCCGCCTGCCTTCACCACTCAGACTCTCCAGCCCCAACAGACGCCCACTGCACAGTCAGCGTGCAGCGCACATGAACGACGCGGAGCTTCCCTGGGAAATGGGCGAAAACATGGGTGCCTCATAGTTTACGGCCCTACTAACTCGGAAAAGTTTGCTTCCTCCTTGAGCACTTTTCCAACGCCTGAGCTCCTGCCCATCCTACACCCCACTGCTCATCACCTTCTGGGAGGTGGAGAGTCAGGAGCCCTAAGTTTCCAAGTGACAGATAAAAAGGAGTGAGGAATGGACAGTCTCAAGGTAAAGGGAATGAGGGGCCGGAAAGAAGAAATAATCTGCAGAAGGTCACAGTCACCGGGACGGCAGCTCTGGGTCTGACCAGGCCCCCCTGCCATGCTGGAGAACTCAAGGCATCGGCTGGATCCTGGCTGAGCACAGCGGCGGCCACTGCTGCTCCCCGGGACCCTGCCCAAGGCCCCTGAGGCCCCTCCCCTCATCTGAATGAGAGCTGGGCCCCGAGTGCGAGGAGGCCTCCTCTTCCCTTCACCCCCGCCCCCCCGAGACAAGGAGCATTTGCATTTGTCTAGAACTGGTCTATAAAGTTATTCCTAATGGCAGAAGTCTCAGCTCTCGCCCTGTGAGCTCCTGTCTGCTGTCTCCTCGCTCATCTCCTCTTGTCTGGGCTGTTACGACAACCTCCTAATTTGTCCCTTGGCCTCCAGTGTCTCAGTCTCAAGCCAGCGCGGCGATCGTCCTAAAGCCAGCTTCTGATCTGTCACTTCCTTGCCTTGAAAGCTCCTGTGACTTCCTGTTTCCTCTAAGATCAGCATATATTTCTCAGCCTGGCCTCCCTGGTGACATTGGTCTCTCCCATCCCCCTTAGTTAGGTCTCGACGTTGGAGGAATTACTTTAAATCTTGGCTCCTTGGTGAGAAGGCAACTGATTGAGAGCCAGCCTGGGTTCATTCCTGGTTGTCCCTCCCTTTCACTGTTTTCACCTGGAATCACAGTGGCTCCCCTGTGGTCCTTAAGCCACAGTGGCCTAGTGTCCATCTCCCAGACACACCACTATCTGCTGGACGTCGCTGCCTGGAGGGCTCGTGGTGCCTTAGGTGTAACCTGTGCAAAGGAGTGGCCATTATTTTGCCCACACCTGGACCCGTTCTCCTGGATCCCAAGCCAGAAACTTGGGAGGGCTGCCTTCTCCTTCGTCCTCATGTGCCCCGCAGCGATCTCTATCCTGTCCCTGTTCAGGCCCAGATTTTGTCACCACCTGCTGAGTTTCTCTCCTGCAGCTCCCAAGACTGGCCACTTCCTCCCCAGTGTCCCTGTGCGGGCCTCACTGGGGCCTCTCCTTTCTCCCACTTCTTTTCCCTGATTAGGCTGAAATCTGGTTCTAAGTTGCCGCGGCAGATGAGACAGAGTGAGCTTGATCAGGGCACCTCAAGAGCCAGACTAAGACATCGGAGGCTTTGGAGCCAATGCAGACTGTGGCGGCTGAGCCAGGGGCGTGGGGTGGAGGGGGTGAGTGCTGTGTGCGCACTGTCAGCCTGGAGCCAGCACATGGGATGAGGCAGGGGAAAGCATTTGGAGGCAGGAGGGAGGCTCCCTCCAGGCAGGCCCCTTTGGGCCCATTTGCTGTGCTAATTGCCTGACAGAATTACAGGGCAGGTGTCCAGGACTTGGGCTGTGGTCTCATCACACACTTGGCAGCTGAGGTCTTTTGCCGGGTGGGGGTCGGGTGGAGGGGGCCCCTGCTCCTTTCCCCACCTCCTGCTGGGCTGATGGATGGCACTAGGTATGCATAGGTCGGGCACGCCTGTTCACCAGGCTGACAAATGCCACAGGTGCAGCCGCAGGGGACACGAGCCAGCTGCTCCCATCACATCTGCGGTGTGCTGTTCAAGGTCACTCTGTGAGCTCAAGTGGTCCGGTGGGCTGCAGGCTTGGAGCCCCCTCGCTGCCATCGATGGGTCCCTTTAGCTAACCATCTCTTCCTGGCTGGGGGAGCAGAGGTGGGAGGTGGGGAAGGTCCTTTTCCTCGGAGTCAAGCCATCTCAGCTGTGCACGTGCCGACGCAAACCCTGAGATTAGAGTCTCTGTGCTCTGGTTAAGAACAGTCACCTCTGCAGTCTGCAGCTCATCTGCCCCTGGGGTCACCTCTCCTGCTGCTGCAACCTGTACTGCACTCTCCTGAGGCTTCTGCCTACATTGCTCCAGCCCTGATGTTGCCTAACCGACTCAAAGTCCCATCTTGACTTTTCTGGGATACTAGTCTCCTTCCCTCTGGCAGAGCTTAAGGGATCAGCCACTGAAATGGACTTCAGCTTATCTTTCCCCAACTCACTTATATAAAAATCAATTTGATGGAAGAATGGTATCAATTTCATGTCCTCCCCTCCAGTTAGAAAACAATATTAGCACCTGCAATTGTCTATAGTAGGATCTAGAGGATACTGATTTCACATGGAGTTAAATATTTAGACGTTTTGGGTTCTGGAGTGGGCACCATAAAGCTGGGACATCTAGGCACTAAGTGACCATGTGGTAGAGCCATGTGGCACCTTGGGAAAATCCAAGAAGTGGCACCTCTCAGACCTGATCTATCTGAACCTTAACTTTGTCATCTGTAAAATGGGATAGGACTTGTTAGACAGGGTAGCTCCTAGATCAGTGAGGACATGATACACAGTGGGCACATACTAAGTGTTGAGCTAATCTGGATCAAGGTGGAGACCTTGAAACAGACAAGTCAGCTTGGAAATTTACAAAAAATAAGAAGATATTAGTCATATGATCCAGCAATTCCTCTCAGCTATATATTCCACAGAATTGAAGACAAGCATTCAAATAAATATCTGTACACATATATCCACAGTAACACGATTCTCAACAAACAACCCAAATTGTCATCAGCTGATGAATGGATACACAAACTGTGATACACCACACAATGGAATATTATTCAGCCCGGAAGAAGGAAGGAAATTCAGATCCATCCAATGTGGATGAACTCTGAAAACATTATGCACAGTGAAAAAAGCCAGACAGCAAAGGCCACTTATGTTATGATTCTATTTACATGAAACATCTGGAATATGTCATCCATAGAGACAGAAAGAAGACCAGTGGTTGCCAGGGACCGGGAGGAAGTGGGAATGGGGAGTACCTGTTTAATGCATATGGGATTTCCTTGTGGGGTGATGAAAATGTTTTGGAACTTGATAGAGGTGATTGTTGTAAAACACAGTGATTGTACTAAATGCTGCCCAATTGTTTAAAATGGTTAATGGTTAACTTGATAAAGAAGAAGAAGAGAAAAGAAATGAAAGTACCAGGGGGAAATTAATACGTGAAAGCACACAAGCACTGCCTGCCCTCCCTCCCCTATGAAAGGGCAGAATATTCCAGCCTGGGATTCTCAGTGCACACAAGGCATGTCCTTGCCCGAACCTCTCAGAATATTATTTAGGCCCACTGGCCAGACCACTGCAGGGACACTGACTTTCTCCCCCAGAACTGGCATGGGTCCGTCTTTCAAGCATGGCCCCCGAGCACTTGGGGTGCCTCAGCTCTGGGGCTTCACTTCTCCTCCAGGCTTCTTTAGTGACCCCAGAAAACTTTCTTCAACCACAGATCAAGCTCTGGCCAAAAGAGGCGTTCCCGTTTCTGTAGGGCAAATCCTGCATGAGCTCCCCTGCACTCCGCCTGGAGGATGTCTGAATCCCCAAGATGCTCATGATGGCTCCGCACTTAGAGAATGAGAGCCGGCTTGCCCTTAGCCCTGGCCCAGGGCCCTCCCTGTGGGATTGTACAACAGTAACTTCTCCTCCCTGGGCATCTGTTTTCTCTTTGGAAATGTCTCTCTCTCCTTTTCCAGGTGCTCCCACCTGGCCTGTGCACACATGATCCCTCCCTTCACAGCACTGAAACAGCCAGGAAGACACGTGAATGGTCAGAGCAGACGCTAGGCTGTGCCTGAGAGTGAGGTGGGGGGGGTGGGGGGGTGGCCCCTGGGGATGGCTCTGCAAACAGTCCAGCCTCTGGGTCTTTGCCCAAGGGCACCGCTTACCTGCCTTGATCCCACCTCCTGGTCACGGAGGGCTCCCCTCTGTGTCCCAGTCCCCAGGCAGTGCTGCTGCATAAGTATCTGTTGAATGGCTGAGTGATGAATAAATAAAGGGGATGGCCTCTTTCAGGAAGTGCTCAGCAACCTTCCCCTTCCCTGAAATCCACGTGTTTAGAGCCAGAAGCACAGGCTTCCCTAGTGACTCACTCACCCATCTTTCCAACACGCAAGCAGCAGTCGCCCTTGCAAGCCAGTCACCGTGCTTGGCCTGGTCCCACTCTGCTCTGGCCAGGCGACTGATGCATGAGTCTGGAATTCCTGGGCGCACCAAGCTCCCTGCGAGGCAACAGTCTCCCCACCTCCGGGGGCCCTGCACAGGGCTCTAGCCTGTCACTCTCAACCTAAGGGCTTTGCACCCCCATGTTCTCCTCTTAGGACCCAGCTCAGCCTGAGCCTCCCTCAGGGCATGAGGCTCAGACCGCTCACACCACACCTGCTCTCCTCCAACTCGGCCTGGGACCCTCTTGGTCTCACACACCCCTTTGACACATTCATACCCTGTGCACTGCCTCTGACTACCCAGGTGTGGGTCTCCCCAAACTGTGAGCCCCCTCAGGGCAGGAGCACAGATCGCTTCATCCCCGCATTCACCGCAGCACTTAACACTCAGTAAATATCTCCAGCTGGTAAAAAAGGAGAGTGGGTCTGTGAGCTAAGTTGCTGGATTCCTCTTCTCCTCATGGCTCTCTGCCGTGTTTTTCCTTTCTTTCTTTTTTTAACCTGGAGGGAATACAACTTCAGCATCTCCACCCACTTTATAAATACTTTGACAAATGGTTTCCCTGCTGCCATGCTTACCCCAAGCAGGGGCATCTGTCATTTTGGAAGCAACTGTGTATAGCCCTTGCTACCTTTAATGCAGAGTCAGCGGCTGGGGGCGAGGTGGAGGAGAGGGCAGCCAGGCCACTGGAATTTATCAGGCCCAGAATTTAAAAACTGAAAGAGGGAAAGAGAGAAAGAGAGAAAGAGAGAGAGAAAGAGAGAGAAAGAAAGAGAGAGAGAAAGAAAGAAAGAAAAAGCAAGAAAGAAAGAAAGAAAAAGAAAAAGCAAGAAAGAAAGAAAAAGAAAGAAGGAAGGAAGGAAAGAAAAAGAAAGAAAGAAAGACCCTACCCAACTCACAGAGTAATTACCATCTCCTTGGCAACGAAGCAGCAGTCTGGGACCCTGGGCTCCGTCATCCTTCCTGGGTCTGGGAAGGCGAGGGACAGCTGGGAGAGTGTTTCACACCCTCCTGTGGCATTTGGAAGAAGGATTTGTTTTCAAGTAACTCCTCAGCCACCTTTATTGTTTCCCGTGGGTCTCTCAGCTACAGTTCCTACTTTCCAGCCCAGTGTCCTAGGCTGGAAGAGACAGGAAACTCTGTGGGAAGCATGGTGAGAGGTACCATCAATAGGACCCACACTCTGGGCCGCCTACCTTACCAGACATTTCCCCACCATTGGAGCTTAGTTCAAGGAGGTTACTGATTCCTCCACCCCCTCATCCTCTCTGATGTTGTCTTCTCAGGAAATGCCCTTCTCCCTCGGAGTCTTACAGAAGGACTTGGCCTTTGGGGTCCGTGGGGTGTGTCCTGTGGGAACAGGAAGCTGAGGTAATGGGAGTTCTAAGGCATGTGTCTCAGAGACTGGGAGAAGTCTGGTGTGATCTCACTGGCACAGGGACCCAGGCAAAAGTGAAAAAAGTGCCTTCCCCAGAGGTTCAGCAGAAGAGGACGAAACTTCCACCTTCCTCTGATCCCAGCCCTTGGAATACCCTCCCTAGTCCTCATGCTTATCTTTATCCAACCTGTGCTTTCAGGCCAAGTTCAAATGCCCCCTCATCCAAGGAGCCTCCCTTAGGCGTTCAGGAGCCTTTCCACCCCTTGTCTTGTTACAGTGGCAACAGTCCTAACTAGCTTTCCTGTGTGTCCTCCAACTGGTTCATGAGGCTCTGAGTCTGTCCCTCTCCCTTCCATGTGGGTGGGGTATGTGTGTGTGTAGGTGTATGCTTTCTGACAGGTGTGGAATGGGCACCTCTGAGCTCAGCAAACGGAAGAGGTGATGAGGGCAAGTTTCTGGAAAGATGGTGACATCAATGTGTCTAGTTTATAGCACCTCTTGGTACCTCTGTCTGCATTTTCTGCATCCCAACCCAGTGCAAACAGCCGGAGCCCTTATGCTCCCTGGCCCTAGTATTCAAGGTAATCTGCTTTTTGCTCGTCTTCCCCTCAACTGAAGGGGTCTTTGACTAAGAGCTGAAAACAAGCCCCGCCCCCCGCTCCCACTCCCTCGCAGGAAGAGGATGTTATAACAGGAACCAAAGCTGCCTGTGAAGGTAGCAATGTTTTCTGGTCTCCAGTTGGTTGGGGGTTTAGGGCTTCTCCACAGTGTGGCGCATCATTGACAAACATTAACTGAGCACCTACTGTATGCATAGCTTTGTGCTAGATGCTAAAGAGAGGGAAAGGGAGATTTCTCCCTCAGGCATGGTATTGACCTCAGGGAGCTCAGAGTTCACTTGAAGAGCAGGGCTGATGCAGGAACAGACAAATCACATGAGGAATCAGGGAAGTGAAACTAGGTTGGCCACTCGTCTGAAACTGACCCACTGGGCCCCAAGCCCAGGCCCAAGGAAGCCCTGTGGTAAATAAACAGATTAAGGAAAGCAAAGGGAATTAGAATTTTAAAAACCTTCCGGTGGTAATAAAATCTGGGGTATAAAATGGGTTAGGAAATTTATTTTTTCAATATATGATTTTTTTTCCTCTCTCCTCTGAAAATCCACATATCTATTTCACTTCAGGTTGGGGCTCCTTTAAATGGTTTTATTAAAAAAATCATTTACTCTGGGCTTTTCAGTTCATCTTTAACTGGACCGGGTGGAAATTAAAAAAAGGATATTTTTAAAATAAATTGTATAAATTATGGCCCTAATTATAAAAGAACTTTTAAAAATGTATCTAAGCAGTACAAGAAAATCTTATTTTTTTAAAAAAATGCCCCATTTCCCTGTTCCATTGCAGAAGCATAATTTAGATACTTTTAACAAATCCTCGTCCTTTGGAAGAAGCGGGCACTCCAGGCCCATTTGCCTGTGTCTCTTTCTGCGTGCTATTATTATTTGATAACTTTGGGCTTAAATCTGCATGAGAGCCAATTATCTCTCTTTGTCATCCAGCAGGCTTGCTGTTCGGCAGTGGTTTTTACAGTACAGTGAAAGCCTGACAGAGCCTGGAGGAGGCGGATTTGCGGTTTAGATCACACTCGTCTTGCCTCCCCCGTGACTCCCCTTAGTCTTTTTATTCTTTCTGCTTTTCACCATTCTCTGACGCAACAAGTCTTCCTCCGCCCGCCACATGCTTCTCTCTGCCCCCCCATGCCCCCCAAACTTCTCCCCAGACTGACCTCCTTCCTGGAGGATCCCATCCCTGCAAGGGTTTTCTCCCTTCTCCCCATCTCTTGCAGACTGAGGCTTCCTGCATAGAGCTGGGAGGAAGCGGCATTTCTAGGCCCACCCTTCAGTGGGGGCCGGAGCACGAGTCGCTTATCTCTTCAACTAGCGGAGGGACCATACCGTCGGAGGGAGGCTGCAGGGTCCCTCATCGTGGAGCTCACAGTCCGCCAGGGAGACAGAACAGACCCAGCTAAGGATGGAAGGAAGGCTGGTGTCGGATCAGAGCCTCAGCAGTGAACTGAGCCCCTTACAGGCGGGAGGCTGGGCCTGGCTCAGGCCTGGGATGTTGCTGCTGTCATTCCTCCAGCAAGAAGACAGGCAGAGGTAATGACCACTAAGGACAGACGGAACTTCCAGATGGGGGGTGGACCTCAGCCGCGCCCTGGAAGACTGGACTGGGTGGAGGATAGGAAAGAATTCCAGGGCGGAGGGGAGAGCCGGAGCAGAGGTGGGCCCAGACTAGGTGAGGGTACTTCGTCCCACAGGAAAGCAGGCACTCGGTCCCTGACTCCTGGATTGGACTGTGTACCTGGAGGCACTAGATACACTTTGGTGGAGTGAACGAATGAATGAATGACGATGCTATGAAGGGAAAAGGGTGGGGAGGCTGGAGATGCATTAGGGGAGTTAGCGTGTGTTAGATCTTTCCTGTTCCAAATGGCAAACTGCCTCTTCTGCTAAACAACAACAACAAAAATTCATTTCCTGACTTCCCATCATCCTAAGCACAGGGCCGCCAGGCTCTGCCTCCTGGTACGCCAGGCCTTCTCCTCTCCTCCCTTCCAGGCCTGCGCACATGCTGTTCCCTCTGATGGGGGGCTTTGCCCCCATCCACCTGGATCATTCTTCCACCACTTTTAGACATTACTTCCTCTTGGAATGCCTTCTTTTTTTTTTGGCCGCACCAGGCGGCTTGAGGGATCTTAGTTCCCCAACCAAGCATTGAACCCAAGCCCTTGGTGGTGAAAGCTTGGAGTCCTAACTACTGGACTGCCAGGGAATTCCCTGGAATTCCTTCTTGACCCCAAAATCCAAGTCAAATGCCCGATGACTCCAGTCCTAACTAACTGTTCTATCCCCGTGCTGACCCTAACCTGGTTACTGGCCAGCAAAGGAAGTCTGGGAAAGAAAAAGCTCTGCCATGGCCACAGACTAACCCTTATCTCCAACTGGGCATTTCACACAAAATATAAATGATCCTCAACAGTAGCTAGAATTAATTGCATGTGGACCAGCCATTGCGGTCAGCATTTTATAAAAGCTGAGACGTGGAGCTGGTGAATAACTTATTCAAGGCTAAACACCATAGACATGGCAGAAAGCTGATTTAGAACCCAGGCAGGTCTGGCGCCAAAGGCTTAGCTATTTCCGTTACACTACTGGCTGTGAGGGCCTTGGGTTCAGAGAGGGTGGCTCACCCCACAGCTGGCATTGCGTGGGTGGCGAGCTCCTGCTGCCGCCCTCCGTGGCTGAGAGCTTGGTACACCACCTGTTGAGCAGCTTTCCCTCCCCCGGGGAGATGCGTTAGGACAATAACATGGCCTATATTGTCTCCATTTGAGACTGCAGAGGCCTGAGAGGCTGTGGGGACTGTGACTTCTCCTTCTGGTATCACACACCCCTCACATGCATGCGCCAAAAAGCACACACACCCCATCCCAGCATGGGGACTGGTGGGGGCAGCTGGTTCTGGAGGCCTCTGTCTTCTACCCATCCCTGAGCAAGCCATGAATGCTGTGAGAATGGGTCGCTCCCCGCTTGTCCTGAGCGGAAGGCTGGCATTGGCTGGCAGAGTGCCCTGTTCCCTCTCCCCACTCAGAGAGTGTCCAGCAAGGGGCCAGCTGTTTGTGTTTGGGATTCGGGTGTATGTGTGTTCCTGCTGGAGGGCGTACATTTTATTTTTCAAATGAGAGCTTCCTGGGAGGTGATGGGAAACTCCACGATTTTTGCAGGAGGTGTTTGGGGGAAAGTGATATTGTTCCCAGAGTGGCTGCCAGGCAGGGGCAGCCTGGGTCCTCCCAGGAGCTGCCCAGTGGAGGTGAGCTCCATCTACCTTCCCCGCCACTCAGCCCACTGCATGGACCATTCAGTCTTTTTGTTGCAGTTTGAGCACAAAAGTTCAAATGTCCAGGAGCCCTCTCAGTCCGGGGCAAACCCGGACGGGTGGTAACCCCCCTCATCAAACACACTCCTCTAACTGTCTCCAGTGTAGAGCTCGGCTGTGGGCACCCCCTCCCAACCTTCACTTGGCTCCCTCAATAGTGGAGTCTGGGAAATGGCTTGTCGTGGGTGCCTGAGGGAGCACAGCTCTAGTTCTGGTTGGGGTGTACACTGTGCGGTGACATCGTGCTCTGTGGACCCCCTCAGGCCAGGGAAGGCACCTTCGATCCCAGGTCCGGATCCACCTCCCTTACACGGGATTCCCTGCAGCAGATGACCTGAGTCTGCTGGAGGCTTTGGGGAGGCAGAGTTTGGCGGGGGTGGGGCAACGGCTCAGCATAGGTGGGGGGCTCTAACTGGGGGAGAGTTTGTAATGGTGCAAGACAATGCTAGGACTCTGGGAGTCCCCAGGCCTCTAAGGCATGGCCATCACAGCTGGCTGCGTGGGGACAGGGCCTCATCAAGCCCTCCACTGTCCCTTCCCTGGCCACCCAGCTCTTGACTCAGTGCTGGCCACTCTGGGGACTCTCTGGTCCCTGGGGAAGGCCCTCTTGTTGGCTGCTCTCTGGCCTCCCGCTGCTGGCTGGCGGGCAGGCGGGTGGGCGGGCAGGCAGAATATTACCCCTAAGATAAATGAAGAAGAATTTCAGGCCTTATTGGATTATAGTTTTTATTGAACTTTATAAATTCCAATTAGCAGACCCCTGGGCAATAAGCAACACACAGCCCATGGCTCACTTTATGGTGTGATTATGACCCTGTTTATCCTCCCCTGAATGAGAAGTATTAATGGAGGAAACGGAGGAAAGCGGGCCTGAGAATACATAAAAACAGATATTGGTGACATGGAAATAAACAGACCGGGAGGGTCAGGGAGAGAAAATAACCTCCGGGCAGGCAACGGCGGACAGAGGACAAGAGATGCTGGGAACTCACGTGCTCAGAGCCACAGCCAGCTTGGACACCCTCCTGGCCTCCCTTCCAGGGCAGGGAGCCCTCTGAGCCCTGATAGCTGCTGGGGCCTGGAGAGCCCCCCCACCCCTGCCACCCCCAGGCAATCTTGTTCGGGCTGGAGTTTGATTTACTAAGTGCAGGGCCTTGGTCTGTGCGCTTGTACCGCCGGGCAGCCCACTGCCTCACGAGGCCCTGACTCCACAGCTGAGTAGCTTGGGGGCAGCCCAGTGGTTTCTTAATGCTTCAGAGGCATCCCTTGTCCTTTGAGAATGTGATGGATGCTGAAGGCATTCTTCCTAGAAAAATGTCCTAGTGCATGCACACGCATGAACGCATCCACATGCATATGCACACAGACAAGCCATTTTGCATACAGTTTCGGGGGGGCATGGGATCCCTGAAAACCGGTCATGGATCCTCCCTCCCCTGGGCGCATCAGGTGAAGAATCCTGGAGTTGGATGGAACCAAGACACATCTCTTGTTAGTTCTAGGTGGAGGTGCTAAGAGCCCACAAAGAGTTGGGCAGCTTCTAAGGGCCTGCCCACGGTGGGGGAGGAGGGGGTACCCCTCTGATCCCACCTGATTTTCCTTTCTTCCTGGACACTCCGGTTTTTCCCCACCCACCCAGCTTTAAACCTTTAACAGCTGGGACCCAGAACAGCAATTGTGGAGAAGCTGCCTCCCAAAGAGTGTTGGGGTGAATTGGCGGGTTTCTGAGCTGGCAGGGTCAGGGGTGGCCACACCTTCCCAGATTGAAACCCTCGCCAGACTGGCTGTATTTCCCAGGAGAAAGAAGCAGGCTCAGGGCCGCCATGCCCTCCTCTGGCTTTGTTTGTTCCTTCCTCCCCCTTCCGTGGGGCATCTTTCTTGGAGGCTTCAGTGGAAGATTAAAAAAAAAAAAAAAAAAAAAATCCTCCTATCAGCATTTTGCCATTGTACTGAAGCACGAACACAGAAGTACCCAAGGAGCTTTTGTAGTCTGAACAGAATGAAAAATGCTTCAGGTGTTCGTCAGCCTGCAGTGGCATGTAAATAAGATGCTGAGATCTGTGGGCAGCCCGGCGCGTGTCTGGCTGGCTGGGTCCATTAGGAGTCACTGAGGATCTCCAGCCGCAAGTGTCCCCCCAGTTCGCCTGGGCCTCGCCCGCCCTCTGCGCCTCTGTGATTTATGGAGCCCCGCCAGGCCTTGTCTTACTTCAGATAAGAAGTGTGGATGTATGTAAGCTCCAGTGGTCATGAACCACCACAGCCAGGACTTTCCTGAGTCCTGTGCTTGGGAGGGATAGCGACCCAGCAGGCCTGAGCAGGAAGTGGGGACCGAAGTGAGGGGCTGGCCGACGGGTGGGAGAACAGGTGTTCTGTCGAGGCCTTAGGAGAACCCCAGGGGGAAGAAGGTCCTGTGGACACTCAGGCACCACGATGCTGCTGCCCCCACCTCCTTGGGCAAGACTAGGGCTTCCAGAGATCTTACGAACCCCTGAGGAGGGAGGGGGGCTTGCAAATTAGGGAGCCTGTCCCTCATCTTCCCAGGTCTATATTCTCTCCCCCCATTCCCTGGGTGCCCAAATTGGCCAAGCCTGACCCCAGAAGAACAGGCTGCCCCGGCCCCTGGCCCAAGCTCCCGGGAGCAGCCCCTCCTCTCTGCCCACATCCTAGGCCCTTGGCCAAGGCCAGCAGTGCAGAGGCCCAGGCCCAGAGCTGCAGAAAGCACCCCAGAGTGCTGTGGGCATTTGCACCTTTCAGAGGACATTTTATGTGTGTAGAAAAGGAGGCCCAGGGAGGACTGTTGGGTCAGCCAGTGTGTTAGAGCCGAGCATTTAAGAGAGCAGGCGTTGGGTCTGGTGTCTCTGGTCCAGAAGGCCTCTGGGTTATCTGTGGACCCAGCTGGTGGAGGCCGACAGACTTTGGGGGTTTTCCCCTGTATAGTTGAAGCAAGCTGGGCCTGGATGGGCAGGGGGATGACAGGACCTGAGAGCAGAGCAGGAGCCTAGTGGCCAGTGGTGCTCTCTGTTTAGCACCATCTAGCTCGGCCGGCTCCGTGGAACCCAAAAGCTCTTTTCAGAAACCTCAGGGCCTGCCTGGTGCTGCTGGCACCAACGCGGGCTAGGGCACAGGCTTCAGCCCAGATCCTGAGATGGGTTTGGGATTATCCCTTCCCACTCAGAGGGAACAGTCTTACGGCATCTTACATTTCTTGGTGGTCACTTGGTCCCCATCATTCTGCCATGGCCCTAGTAGATGTTCAGTCCAGTATTTGGACAAGTAGAGGGTCAATGCCAGGGCCTCAGGCGTTGGAATGCAAGTGGGCACGTATCGGGGTCTTGGGGCGCTCTGCAATCACACTTCCATGGACCTCCAGGCCCCTTGTCATGCAGAGGAGTCTTACAAAGGACCAGGGGACCCCTGCGATCCTTTGAAACTGAGGAAGAAACCATTTGCCCAGGCAGCCTCCGGCAACTGGGGATGGAGGGTGGGGATGGGCGTGTATCAGCGAGCCCTGGGGCCTCTGCCAACGACCCACCCTCTGCAGCTTCTGGAGCCCTGGGGCGCAATGTGGAGGGTGGGCAGGGAGGCAGGGCTGGCCATCACAAAGCCTTGGCTCTAGTCCACCTTTGCCACCAACTAACCGAGTGACTGTGGTCCTGTCACTCCCCTAGCTGGGCCTTCGTTCCCTCACAGCAAAGTGAAGGAGGTGGCATGGCTGATATCCGAGGCCCGTGCCAAACTAAAATATGCAGAATCCCCCCCTCTGATGTTTCAGGCATGAACACAAATTAGCACGTGTGGAAAACTGGGGGCGAGTAATAATGGCCCACCAGCCTCCACCCCAAGCACACACTTTCTTCTCTCTATTCATGCCCCCTGTAATAGATCATACAGGATGGATTACATTAATTTTCTATAAACTATATCAACTTGAGTGACATGTCCTTAAGGGTTGGCTGATTGATATCTACAATGCGGTCTTATAATCTAAAATCATATTAATATTAATATTAAAGATTTTCTGTCCTTTACGCGCACCATTAAATCTGGAGTATAAGGTGAAATTGACAACATACATTTTGACAGCTTATCTATAATAAATATGCAGTTCTTGATGCCCACATGTCATCACAGATGCACCGCAGCTCTCTGAGGATCAGAGCCTGCCTGTCTCCTGCGTGACATCTCCAGCGCAGGATCAGAGCACCCATCTAGGCAGCAGGAGCAGCGCTGGGTGAGCCTTTGCCTGCGGTGACTCTGGCCTCTCCTGTCTGCCTGTGAAAGTCTGTCCTTCATCCTGCCAAGCAGGCAGGAGGGCTTGAGGAGTGACAGTCACAGAGAGCAGGGGACGCCATCTCATTTACCTTCTGAAACACAGAAAAATCCAGCTTCCCTTTTTTTAAGTTACAGAGGGACTTTTGATGTCTTCTCTACCCACCCCTCACCTTGTTACAGCAGGTTGTCACCACTCAGCACCCAGTGAGTTTAAGAGCTGGGGCTCCTGAGTTGGCAGCCCTGGGTCAAACCTCATTCTCTGCCACTAACCTCTGTTCTTAACCTCCCGTAGCCTGTTTCTGCATCTGGAAGCGGAGAAGGGAAATGGTACCTCCTTCCTGGTGGAAATGTGAGGACTGAATGAGATCATAGAAGCCAGGTGCCCTGCACACACAGTGATGCCTCGTAAAGGGCACCTCTTAGATTGTTTTCTAAATGAGTCCCACTTCCTCTGCCCCTGCAATCCTTCCTGTCGCTAAGTCCCTGCCCTTGTCGTACAGAACCTACCACTTAGCACACTGACCATCTCAGATTCTTCTCTGCTTCTGGCCTGTGCCAGATGTGAGTTCCAAGATGGCAGGAACCATGCACCCCCAGCCCTGGCCCAGGACCCAGGTGGAGCTGAGATGGGAGATGGACTGAGATTGGGACAAAGAAATCAATTGCAAGAAGAAAATCTGGTCACCTCTGCACTGAGACTGCCAGGTCCAACTAGATAGTCATGTGTGTGTGTGTGTGTGTGTGTGTGTGTGTGTGTGTGTGTTGGAGGGGGTCAATGAAGTGAGCCTGGAAAATGCCTTATCCCTCGCACATTAACAGGGAGGTTGACAGAAGAGCTGAGGAAGAGGTGCAGAGGAATTTTCAACAGGTGGAGGATTGTTTGAGAGAGCTCCAGGCCATCTCAGTGGTCCCACCCTCACTGGACATCTGCTGACAGGGCAGCAGAGCCCACCAGAGGCCCTGGGGCCATATTTCCGATCACTGGCTTCCTTCCAGCCTCTGTGAGCAGCACCTAGCCGGGTGACATCCAGTCTCCCAGGTTTAATCCATCAGTTTGAGCCTCCTCAAGTTTCCGGCATTGTATTCAGCCCTTTCCTGTCCACCCTCCTCCCACAAAACCAGCCTGACGGCCAGCTACATGGAGCACTTCTGTCTCTGAACTACAGGATTTCCAGTGTGAAGAACCAAAGGACAATGTTCCTTGTCACCTCCTTGCATTGTTCTGTAATTGCTTGGCAGTGGACTGATCTGTTTTCCACAGCTAGACTGAGAATGGAGGGGGTGGGGACTGCTTCCTCTTTCTGATTCCCTGGACAGCTCACCATGTGGCCAGGTACATGTGCAGATGTGCAGGTTTGGACCCTTCAGTACTCTGGATGGCAGTAGGAACAGACATGAAGACCTCATGGATCCGGAGAAGTCTTAAGAGGTTCATTTGTCAGGCATCTCTTAAAAGGAAAGGTCAGAGTTGACCTGGATCCACTCTCATGTTCTTCTGTGTTTTTTTGGGGGCCAGGAGTAGGGCTCAGAGGGATCCCAGATGTTCTTCTGGGATATCAGAAAGTCCATTCACACCTCTTACCTCCCCTGCAGGGTGATGTCCTGGAGGAAGCTCCATTGTTTACCACTTGTCCCTGGGCTGCCCCCAGCTCCGGGATCCTGAGCTACACACCTGCAGTCCTGACCAAGGGTAAGAAGTTCGGTGACCCAGGCTGGGGAGACAGACCTGTGGGGGGAGTACAACTTCTGGGAGAGCCGGCTAGCAGGCACCGGCCCAGCCTGGTCCTGGGAAATTCAGGCCCATCATGGGCTGCTCATCAACTGACTCCTGCAGCTTAGGCTGCAAGCAAAATGGGTCCTGGGGAGATGGCGAGACCTCATGGCCTGCTGAGGGGGCCCCCACCTACAGGGCTTTCTTGGTTCCCCTACCCTTTGTCTTGCAGACTATCTTACCACCAATCCCTTCTGGTCCTGCAGCCCAGTGTGAAACTTGAGTCTCTACAGTGTCTTTAATACAGAACCACTGATCAATCATCTACAATTAATCAGTCAAGGAGAGGTGAAGACTGGAGGAGGAGTGATGGAGAGGAGAGTGTGTGGCTTTGGGCAGCTCAGGCTCGCTGAGTGTCCACAACGGCTGCCCTACAGTTACTGTCATTCGTTTGTATCTTCATTCCATCTTTCAGCAGATTCTTACTGGCTCTGAGTTACACGGGCTGCGCTGGGTGCTGCGGAAGGGCTGAGGCTGGGGCAGGAGACAGACCCTGCCCCGCACCCACGGAGCCTGTCCTCTGGGGCTGTTGAGGAGGTTAGACGAGCTAATATTTGATGATCACCCGGCATAGTGCCTGACATACAGCGATATCACCGTGATGTTGGTTCCTCTCTCTGCTTTGAATGAGTCTCTTCTGGTTGGAGAGAAAAGGCCACTTAAAGTAGGACCAGATAATATTATGGGGGAGGGAGAGGTAAGGAAATGGGTCATGTTGAGGGGTGCCTGTGGTCGTGGTGTTGGTGGCTGGGGTGGGTGACAAGGTGGGTGAGAAGAAGGAAAATGGCTTCGAATGCCAACCCCAGGAATAAGGATTCCACGCCTTTTAAAATCCCTTTCTTTCTCCCTCCTCATTCATCTCGTCCCTTCTCTGCCTCTCTCTGCTTCCTGCTCCCTCCTCCTTCCCACAATTAACCCCCGGCTGTCGTGATGCCCCCCCCCCCCCGCCGCGTTGACGAATGTCTCTCCCCTCTCCCCCCCCCGCCCCCCCCCCCCTTTTAAAAT
The DNA here is from genome assembly GCF_964374135.1 of Grampus griseus. Taxonomy (NCBI): domain Eukaryota; kingdom Metazoa; phylum Chordata; class Mammalia; order Artiodactyla; family Delphinidae; genus Grampus; species Grampus griseus. Next base: position 52,476,765 of record NC_139006.1, read on the forward strand.
TTGTGTTGACTTGACTCGACAAGCCCTAATCCCTGACTCAGCTCCCACTTCTCGTTAAACCAAAGGTAAATTCTCGGCGGCCGGCGGGGCGGCCTGGAGCAGCCGCGGGAAATATTGATATTAGCCGACCTCTGGCGCCGGCCGCCCGCGGTGAAAATAGGACTCGGGGCCAATCAATTACGGAGCCATTAAGGGCAGGGAGGCGGGAGGGAGCAGAGAAAAGACGGGGCTCCCCCGGCAGGGCATCGACCCCAGGGGCGTGCGGAGCTGCATCCCACGCTGCGCTCCCCCGCGAGAGCTCCGGCCACAGCCTCCCCGCCCCCCGGCGGTCAATGTCAGTGACCTCATCGGCTTGCCTGGGAGACCCGGGGGGCCGGGGAGGGAGGCGCTCGGAGCCTCACACGGGGGCCCATCCCGCGGTCGGTTGGCGCTCTCTTTGTCTGCACCTCCCGTCCTCTCCCGGGGACTCCTGCTCTCCAGGCCCCCCTTTCTCTCTCTGCCGGTCCTCCTCCTTTTCCTCTTGTTACAACCTCTCCTCTCTCCTTGGTGCCTCTTGCTCCTCCTCGGACCACCCTTCTGTTGCTTTTGTTTGTCTCTCCCTTCCTCCCCGAGACGGCCACAGGGTGGCTTCTGCTTCCCTTCCCCCAGTGTGTTCTGAGCACCGCTGGGACTGGTCCCGACAACCTGGCTGAGGCGTTGGCCGTCCCTCCCTTCAGATCTCATGCCCCGTTAGCTTCCGTCTTCAACAACAGGAACCAACATCAGGCCCTTCTGATTTGGGGTCAATGACTTCTGGGAGCCCTTTCCATTTTTCGTTTGCCCCTTCTAACTCAGACAATAGCCCCATGTTAGGAGAGGCCCCCCACATCTAGACAGAGAACCAGCTGTGTTCGTGGCAGAGTCCTTGGCCACTGGGTTTCTGGGGTGCGTGGAGCAGAGTGGGAGCAACCTTCCTTGTTTGGGTAGGTGTGGGTTCTGTGTATCTGTGACCAGGTTTGCGTGGGTGGAGGTGAGGGGGTAGGAACAGACAGGTTGTGGACTTGAACAAGTATCTCACCTTTCTCTTCTTGAGCTGACCATTCTTACAGGTGGGGAGGGAATGAGCTGCTGGGCTCATTTGGTGATTGGTTGATGAGTCTAGAATATTTTCTGAAACTTCCATACGTTCTTAGACAAACAAATGGCGTGCACGAAAGCTTAAACTTATCAGATATGGTGTTGGAGGGAGTAAGTAGTACTTTTTCCACTTTAAAGAAAGATCCTGCATTTCAGAAAACTTAAAATAGTGGAAGCAGTCCCTTTCACAAGTTCCCTTGTTCACGGTTCTCAAAGTGTGGCCCCAGACCTTCAGTATGGGCCCATGGGCCTCACCTAGGAATCTATTAGAAATGTATATTCTCAGGCCTTACTCACTGGTTGGGTCAGAAACTCTGGGGAGGGGCCTGGCCATCTGTGTATAACACACCCTCCAGAGGTCTATGAAGAGCACTAAAGTTTGAGCACCACTGACCTCAACTATCCCGCAGCTCTGGGAGGTAGGTGGGGTGGAAATTATTCTATCTTCCTTTGCCTCTGGAGGAACAGTGGCAGGCAGAGAACCACGGCATGGCCAGACGGTAGCAGGGTCAGTGCTAGGACCGTTCTTGGCCTCCGTGTGAGACAGGCTTTAAGAGTGTTAGAGGTGCGTTTTGTTTCATCTCACAAGCACCGTTTTATGGAGGTAAGTATTCCATCTGGAGCGGTGGCTGGCATTTGCCTGGCTGTGAATCTTCTTTTGACCTGTAGGAGTTGGAAAGGTTTCAGAGTTTTGAGGCTCCTCTAGCCTCAGCGCTTGGGGAGGGGAGTAACTTGGGGGTATAGCCATTGAAAAGTAGGATGATTCTTTAAGACTGATTTTTTTTTAGTTGGATCATTGAAAGCAGCTTGTAATAGAGCTGTATCTTTCACATCTACAGCCTACCTCAGGGTTGTGTCAAGTGCCCTTTAAAATATAGGCTCCTAGGCCCCCTGCCTGACAAACAGTTTCCAAAGCCCAGGGAGAAGGAGTTTCCGGGGCCTTGGGGAACTCATGGGAGACGCTTTGGTGTCCAATGGATATAGTTTGAACCCCAGCTCTGCCCCCAGTGGGCTGTGTGTAACCTAAAAGTCATGAAAGCATGTGAATTGTAGAGTGTGGTCACCACCCGAATCGGGAAACTAGCTTCTCTGGGCCTCAGTTTCCTTATCTGTAAGGTGACCAGTTGGACCAGCAGCCTCTCCAGCTGTAACAAACCAGACTAATACTAGCAATGAATATAAGCCCCAAATAGCGTAGCGTCAATATAGCAGAATCCTCAACCTGCTGCAGTGGTCTTCCCCCGTCCCCACCCCCTTCTCAGGAAGATAAGCCAACTCGCCTGCAAATGAGCACAATCAAGAAAAAAAAACACAAGCCCTGTGCTTTGTAGAGCCGGTCAAAAGCCAAACAATGACACCCGAGTTCCCTGACAGCAGCTTGTCACCATCAATCCAACCTGTGACTCTGGCTACAGGAAGCCTGGCCGAGGGTGTGGATCCCGCCGGTTCGGATCTCACACAAGAGAAGGGTCACCCACCTGGGCTGACCGAAGCGGGAGAGGAGCTCAAGCCTCCAGAAAACTTTTCTTTACCCTCTGTTACCCAGAAAACAGAATAAATTAGAATCCTCCATTTTCTGAGAACCTGGGTTAATCAAGGTTTACATGTAATAATTTTTTTCCCCCCAGAACAGTACACTGAAGCGATGTCTCCACAAAGAACACAGTACTTAGTGAAACTGCTGGGATGGGAATGGATCTTCCCTGAACTGGAACATCAAATCATGCTCTGAGACAAACCTGATGTTTCACTGGGTTTCAGCTCATGGTGGCAAAAGAAGCAGACTTTTGGGTGCCTGGGGGAGAGAGGACCCGTGGGCTGGCTTTCCAGGCTCGGGTAGGGGTGGATAAAATGTTTCCCATTGTCCTGTCCAGCAGAGCATGTGGGCATTTTCCTGATCATTCCGTGCAAGTTCTGCCTTCTCCAGGATCTGCCCCAGCCATGGCCCCTTTGGTCACTCTCCCATGACCTTCTACAAGCCCATAGCCTGAACCACACAAATTTGCACTTGATCTCAGAATGTCCCAAGTTGCTCCTTATATCTTCTCTGGGTGTGTTCCACTCACTCCCCAACCGGGTTTTAGGTTCCTTTGGGCTAGGAGAACTCATGGGTCTCAAACAGTTTCAACGCACAGCAGGTACTTGGTAGATACTTAAAATCACAGACAGGCAGTGCGAGAAGGATCCTTACAGATCAGATTGTCCAACCTTCAGTTCGCAGGTGAGGAACCTGAGGCTCAGAGTGCAGAGTGACTTGTTGAAGGCATCATAGCTAGTTAGTGTCAGGGCAGGAATTGAAACCCAAGTCTTGGCAAACAGTAAATATTTATGATTATACATTATGTTAGTAAGGAGGTTGGGAAAACAAGAATTCCAAAAAAAAAAAAAGAAAGATTTAGTGAGAGCTTAACTTGGTACAATCTCTTTGGAAGCAAATATCAATTAAAATGTGGGATGCTCAGAAATGATTTCACTTGTAAGAATTTATTTTATAGGTGGAATCATACATGTGTGCAGTGGGTGTGCGTGAAAATGTCGACTGTTTGTGCTTTGTAATAAAATAAAACACAAAGCTAGAAACAGTCGCAATGTCTCTCAGTGAAGGTCTGGCCATGTAAATTAGTGAATATCTGGATAACAGAATACTGTGCAGCTACTAAATGGCATGGAGTGGACCCACGTGAGTGTCGATCAGGAAAGAGTGAGGATATACTGCAGAGTCAGAAATCAAGGTGCACAGCAGTGTGGGGAGCATATCCCAATTTCCACAACAGAAAGTGTCTGTGGGTGTGTTTGCGTGTGCGTGTCTGTACTTGACATATTTTTGGAAGAATACACAGGAAACCGCTCCCCATCCTGGTGAGTGGGATGGGGTCTCGAGTGGGAGGGAGAATCACACTTCATTGTATACTCCCTTGCACTTTTTACCACATGCATGTGTTATTTTTATAATAATAATAATTTTAAAACCTCAACACCTAGTCTCCTAGTTCAATGTTTCCCCTCACTGTACCAAGCCGCCTCTCTTGCCATTATTCTGTAAATCGGTAACTTGGAGTCTAAGTGTCATAATTTCAAATAGGTAATAAACAACAAACAAGCTGTCTGCCCTTAGCTCATCCCTTTACTTTTTTAAGCCCCAAATTGCTGCTTTTCCAGGCGACTGAGGTTCTAGGGTGGAAAATCCCATGTGGAGGAGGTGCAGTACGGGGTTAAGAACCAGGTTCTCAAGCCCAGATTTACTAGGCAAGTTCCTCAAATGCTCCATGCCTCAGCCTCCTCATCTGTAAAATGGGGATAGTAACAGTTCCAGCGTCCTAGGTGAGCAGGAACAGAGCTCCCGTCTGTCCAGTGCCCTGTCCCAGACAACGTGGGTGAAGGTGCCCATGAGCTTGAAGACACCATCTCTGACCTTTGGGAGTTCAGACCTGGCTGGACGCAGCACAGCCGGCCCACTGCATGAGGGAGACCCACGGGGGAAGCAGATAAACAAGGGCACGTCCAAGGAACCCAGCACCTGCTCCCACGTGGCGGAAAGTGGCGAGAGGAATGGGGGCAGGGGGAACGAAGAAGGAGAGAGGAAAGACCCCAGCAGGTGAGACAGCTGGTTGCCTCACCTTCCTCCAGGCATGGGAAGCCATGAGTCTTTGGATTTTCTTTGCAAGCAGCTGGCAGATTTCTGGACAAGACAGGGATGACCTTTTGAGGGAGACTGTGGTATGATACTGGTTTTGGAATAGGAAACTAGATTCTGTTCCCAGGGGTCCAGTACCCAGTTACCACCCAACAGCCCATATGGAGCTTCGGCAGGAATTTGACTTGGCCCTAGTGTCTCCACCTGAGAAATGCAGGTGCCTGGGCCTCACATCCAGGGATTCTGATTCTGTCAGTGCCGAGTGGGGCCTGGAGGGGGCTCAGACACGCAGCTGGGTCCTCGGAGGCTGCTGGGGACAGTCCTGTGTGTTCTCGGTATAGGGTCCCATCACAGAATGGACGACAGTCAATGCACAGATCCAAACGTTTCTGGTTACATCAGAGTTGACTCATGGCTTAACTATCGTATTGTCCCTGAAGACTGCATCCCTCTGCCCCGGCCGGAACCCTGTCCATCTTGCAAAGAGGACAGTGGGCCAGACTCTTTTCCGGAGTTTTGGATGAAGGTGTAATAATGACTGTTTATTAATAATAAGACTAACACTCAGGGTCTTCATACAGATAATCTCAAATAATTCTCACCATGACCCTCTGAGGTTTTGACAATTATTGCGTCTGTTTTATGGGGGGAGGGAACTGAGGCAGAGAGAGGTTAAGGAACTTGCCTAAGGTCTCTGGTGGGTCATCCGTCTCCTCAGCACCCCTGCCGAATGCCACTCCAGCAGTCCCCCGGTCCCAAACAGGCTTCCCCGTATTGGACGGGCCTGGCTGTCACCCCAGTGCTGTCCCTGATTGTGGGCCTCGCCAGGCAAGGGCTCAAGTGTCTGTGGCCCCAGGGGAGATGAAAACTCATCCCTGCCTGCTCAGCAAGGTGCTTTGAGAATGGAGAAGGGCTGGCAGGGGGTGGGCGTGGCCATCACCATCCCCCCCCCCGCCCCCCGCCCCCTTCCTGGATTCCCATCCTGGATGGATGGATCACAATTGCTTTCTAGGGCAGCCACTCTTTGTTTCCCTTCCTTTGTTCCCCTTCCTCCTGCTGGTGACGTGGTCACCTTCCCAGGACATAATGCCCGCCTGGCTCTGTCCTGACAAGCCCTTTCGGCCCTATCTCTAATCTTCTCTGGGTTTAGGATTAATAGACTTTTTCTTCGTTTGGGATCAATACGTACAGAGAGAGAGAGAGAGAGAAAAAAAAAGGAAGGAAAAAAGTCAGCAGGATAAAAAAAAAAAAAGGTCTGATAAGAATCTGGTCCAGGTCGTAAACTCGGATGTTGCCAGTGGTATCTCTCAGCTGAGGGGTAGGGGAGGGAGTTGTTGCAGGCGGGGGTGGGGTGGAAGGTAGGAGCTGAGGGGGCACCTGGGAGACAAGAATGGGGTGAAGTCACAGGCTTGTGACTGAAGCCCCAGGACCCTCAGCCTCAGGCCAAGGCAGGTTTCAGCCTGATTCTTGGCCCAGGAAGGCTCTCTGAGTCCTGGGCTGCCTGTCCTGACTCCTTCCATGTTTCGGAATATCCTTCTCTCCCAGCAGCTAGTCCCCACTGTTCAGGAGCCGGGTCCCCAAACTGCCATTTTCTAGGCTCCCAAGGTCCCTCAAAGGTGTGGACTGTTTAGCGGAGGTTGGCAACCTTGAGTCTCCGAACCCAAGCTCTTTCTCAGTATTTCACAAAGCCTAATGGAGATTGCACATATCCCCTTGATGAGTCTGCACAGGGAAAACAAAAATAGCACCTCGCTGCTTTTAGCAAGAATTATATCCACTCCGTGTGGCTGACACTGGTTGCCACATGCCGATCTGCAGCTCTGATTAGCCTTTGATTAATAAAAAATGGGGATGGGAATCAATTATTTATTTAATAACAGCAGTTTGTTTTAAAGGCAAAACCTTTAAGAGAGCGGAGGACTCCGGGGTGGGGTTGGTGGGGTGGGAGGGAACCGATAGAGGGTCTTTGCCAGGAGAAGTTGGGGAATGGAGGATTTCCCTCATGGAGTTGGTGGTCTCCTGTGCCCAGGCTGGAGGGCCGCTTCCATCAGGCTTTCAGGATGTAGGATGCAGCCCTGAGTGAGGGGAGCTGGGCCCCAGCACCCCGGGATCTGGTGCGGCTGGAGTCACTGAGTGCAGGGAAGCAGGGGTTTGGGAGGGCAGGGCACTGGTCTGCTTCGGTTACTGTGGGGTGATGAGTGTGTGAGGCCAGCCCCCCTCGGGCTCCCCCAGTTGCCTCCGGCCTTAATCTCTGGTGTGCCAAGCCCGGGAAATCTCCTTGAGCAAGACCAGAGTGCAGGTTCCTGCCCATCAACGATGGCCCACCTTCCTTGGCCTAGCATCTAGGCCTGGACCATTTATGCCAGCTGCCCTCTGCCCCAACCACGCAGGGGCCTGTTGCCCGGGCTGGCCAGGCTCTGCTCCTCTCCGCTGTTACTCAACCCGCTTTCTCCTTGTGGAGGGCACTCCTGCTGATCTCTGCATTTCACAATCATATCCATTCATCAAGTCCAAGATTGAAGGACACCCTGTGCGGCAGCTCCCCAAGTCATCCCTCAGGAGACTGCCTTTCTTCTTCTGAGCGTTCCCGGCACTTTGAATGTGTGTTCCTGTGGCAGTTTGGGAAAATGAGGTTTTGTACTTGATTTCTTTGTAGGTATTTTGAGGGCAGGGACCGAATCTCAGTCACTTTTGTAACCCCTGCCCAGGGTGTGTGGAATAATGGATGGAGGGGTGGAGGCTACCTTTTGGGGAGACTGTACCCCATTTACATCTGAAGCAGCTTTCAGATTAAGAAACAGACCTTTAAGGGAAATGATAACAGCCTCTTTGGGGGACACAGAGGAAATATACGCTTTTGCACTTGAGATAAACAGATTAGGG